>NW_015150713.1:302975-319720 GCF_000732505.1 Cyprinodon variegatus
ATCAACAGTAACGTGACCAACCACGTGACCAAAGCGTGCATGGGCGACGACAACAATGGCTGCCGCTGCAGAGCTGAGGTGTGTAGATTCTGCTATTAGGTCTGTTCTAGAAGATATCGACAGCAAATTAATTTTAAAAGAGGAACAGAGAAACGCGATCAAGGCTCATCTTCTTATTATAGGCGTGCAACTGCACGCTTTAATTTTTGTTGACAACAACTGTGCGTCGCTTAACATACGTCACGCACTCCGTTGCTCTTATTGGTTGTAGGTCTATCCAATTGAGTGCAGAGGCATTTTTTTTCCTTGTTCGTTCAAAACACGCCCCATAATCACAGCTCTATGGAGCAGTATCAGACTCATAATCTGACTAAAATTGAGTAGGACTACGTCAGGCTACTATATAGTCCCCTGCTTTATATAGTGATTGCGGGGTTAGGGGTTTGGGTGAACATTCGGACACAGAAAGCTTGTATGAGCTATGAGAACATCAACTTTTAAACAGAGAATGTACAAGGAGAAATGGGCTCGTGCATGCTCTCGGACGCGTTTAATAGGCGTTCCCTCTCGGGAATGGGTACAGGGTTGTGCAAAGCATTTTTTTTTTTAAGTGGAGAGGGTGGGTCTTTTGAAAAATGTGCAAAAATCCTCCACAATACCTTTAACAGACCAATGAAAGAAAAACAGGACAATCGCTTTTTCTAACATACAACATAACATAAAAAAAGCCTTAACATCAAAGAAATCATGAGTTATTACCTTTCCACAAACTGCAACTGATTCTCGACAGGTTTTATGGACATTCAGAGAGCAGTCTGGAGAAAAACACAGAGAAAATCCATGTTCATTTTATAAGTTAACTGATAATCTGAATTCTTTTTACTGGTGACAGCGACATCCCTCTCATTTCACAAAACGTACGTCTTCTAGGTAAAACACTGTGGCAGCGTGCACAGAGAAACTCAAACAAACTTCATATGTTCCAACCACAACAGGACATTTTCCAACACTAGTTCTGACATTATATACTCACTGGAACACTGCAACAAATCTTTCCCAGAAACAGGCTTATCACAGGCCACACAGAGAGAAGGAGCAGGAGGAGACACGGAAATGAACTGGTGCCCATTAGATGCTCCTGACTTCTCTTTCCCCTCCTTCGTCTCTTTGCCTTTTACCTGAAACAAAAGAGGTCATAAATAATTAGACTTTACTTGTTTTTCTGACATTTACTATACTTAAAGCAACATTGCTCTGTAAACCACCAAAGATATAGCACATAATCACCCTCAGTTTGGTGCAAAACACCTGCTGAGTGAAGCTATTTGAGATAAAGGGGCACATGAGCGGGTTTTTCTGTTTACCTTGCTGAGGTCTATGGGGACAGCTGCTGTTATAGTGCTTTATCCTTGGGGGGCATTAGGAGGATTTCTCTCTGTATGTGTGTGATAGGGCCATATTTATTTTCTTCCCAGACTTTGCAAGGAAGTCTGAGAGCGTGTGTTTGTTTTTTTTGCCGTCCAAGTGTATTGTGTGAGGGAAACATGCCTTCAAGCACATACAAACATGTGTTCATGGGATTATGAGAGTGAAGCAGGATGTGTTTTGGTTTTTCAAGCTTTTTGAAGAAAAACGTGAGGGGGAGGGGGGGTTCTACATGTTATATAAGGGGATATTTTCACTACGTCCTGAAGAGAGGAAACTTCTCCCTCGCCAAATAAAGGAACAGCTAACAGACAATAGGCCCCCCAGTGCAGGAATTCTGTGTTAAAACCTTTAATGGACAACTCGAGAGGGGTTTCAGCTCTGACTTTTTAATTACAGAGGTCAACTGGAGGGATTTGTTTGTCACATTTTATATACAAGCAGGCATAGGCTTAGCCAACAGGATTTTTTCCCCCTTTGGTACATCGTCCCTCACCATCAGCTCACCTTGGTTTTGCTTCGAGTGCTGGACATCCTGCTCTTTAGGAAACTGAAAGTCCGGCTCACTTTGTACTTCTCCGACTCGACCTTAGAAGGAATTATGTATTTATCCCACTCCTCATCCTCGATCCTAAGTATGATGAAAAGGAAATCACTCTCACGTGCTTTTTAGCATGACTTTAGTTCTAACATACAACATGCATTTCTTTAAAATCGGAGGGATTTTAGTAGTTTACCAGATTGGAAAAGTTGACTAATAAAGGAGGATAAGCAGCATGCTGAAATGAAAGAATGTCCAGACTGTCTTCCAGGAGCCCTAATCTACAGGTTATTACTCTTAATAACATGCTTGGCATGCTTGTGAGTGGCTGTGGACTCCAGAGGTTGCTATTTATAGACCCACCTTGGCGAAACACAATTATTAATTTATCATCGATTTACATCAGCAGAGTCTGGTTACATTAGGCCTCCCAGGTTAAAAGAAGCAATAATGGAGTGACAAGAAAAGAAACATGCAATGAAGACTATTTTTTTTTCATCTATATTAGACTGACCTAATGCACATTCCTGCATAGCCAAAATATCTGTGTGGCTAAAGATGAGCTGGAGAATGAGGCTCCAGCTGGGACAGATTGAGCTACACCACACGTGCACATCTGTGCGGCCAATTTTTTAAGGAGACATACTCTTTGAGAAACTCTGTAAGGGTGAGATGTTGGAGTGACGTCGTGCCCTCTTCCTCTGCTGACTGGGCCCGCTTACGGAAACCCAGAGCCCTGTGTGGATATAAAACACCTCAGACAGGTCGCTTCATATCTTCTTAGGAAGATTATCAAAATGGAACATGAATCTTTTGTAATATTTCTGCTTGCTTGACAGGATTTTAGTCCAGCATTTCTTTGACGCCACACAGCACAAAATTTGCCTTCTTTCACAATCAACACTTCTCCATCTCCATCCGATCTTGAGGCTGGCTCTTTTATTCATGCTTTCATAAGCTAGGATCTGGATAAATCCAACAGTATCTTCTTTGGAACATTCTGTAAAGTTCTGAAAAGATCCAGTTATGTGCAAATATTTGCTGGTATTCATGCCAATGCACCTCTCACTCTTAGTCATCTTTACTGACTCCTGATTCAATTCTTTAGTGAATTATAACATTCCTGTCCTTGGCCAGGCTTTAGAATATTTAATTGGGTTTTAATATTTTGAAGACTTTATGAAGTGAAAGGAGTTTGTAATTGACAGCGTAACTGCAAAGGGATGTGACAGAAACTAGGCCTTCTGTCCTGAACTTCAACCTGTTGTGTGCTAACAGAAGCCTACCAGATCTATTTATTATTTAAGAATGCTTCAGCTTCAAAGGTTAGATGGAGGTTGGATTTGTCTTAGATCTTTTTTTCTGTTCCTGTACAGACTGATGGGTGAAAAGCATTGTTTCTCTTAGGTCATTGATGATTTCTTTTCACAGTGGTATCATAATAATTATACCTGTATGTTCCCTACCTTAAATTTTACAGAAACAGTCACACTGAAAGTGATCAGTTAATAAACTGCAGTTCTTCATCATCTCCTGATATCCAGATTCCCTTTTAAAGCCAAGAGAAGCATAAACTGTGTATCTACCGGTAGTTTTGTTCTGAAGGTTTTGTTTTTTTTTTGTCTCATATTTGTTCAATAAACTTTGTGATGTGTTCTGCGCTTGTAGGTCTTAAGCAACAGCTTTATATCCTCTTAGAACCAGCTTCATTTTTAATACAACCTGATGCATCAGAGCATAAAAGAGGGTCTGCTTTCTTTCACCAGTTCTGCACTCTGAATGACACTAAAGATTTTCACACAAATGGATACTTAGTCTATTCATTCAAGCATATCTCTGTTTCCAATTGTTTCTTTATTGACAATAATATGTCCTACAAAAAAATCTGTGTTAAAGCAATGCATGATTCTTATCAAATAAATATATTAGCACATGATGAAAAAGTCAGTAAGATTGAAATGTTAAGTGACGTATGACTGAATTGTGTTACATGGATGGAAAGATTTGAAAGCAGGTCTTTCTTCTTCTTTTTAAATCTACATCCAACATAAACACTACAGTATGCACACAATCAATTCAGCACCACTGATGTGGTCCTGATGTTTCTGAAGTCTGACATCCAAGAAAGCCCATGGTTTTGGTGTTTACACAAGTTATTTTGAGGTTGCAATCAGAGAATACCCTAAGAGAGACAAACCCCCCCTCACACACACACCCACACACGTATAGATGTGTGCTCCATGTAAACCAATCACTAGCTGCTGTCCACTGATGATGACTAAAAAAAGGGGCATGGGTCTGAGTGAGAGGCGTTCAGGAGACCTGATATATGAGGTCAGGAAGTAGCTTGCTGGCTTTACCTCTTTTCTTTCGCTGTTTCAGTCAGGTTGAAGGCTCTCTGTTCTGTGAAAAGCAGGAAAAAAAGAAAAAAAGGGTTGGAAATAATAGTTAATGAGTTTGATAATGCAGAGCCATGAGGAACTTTTGCCCCCCTACAGAGGTATCATGTTTTTTTGTTTGTTATTTGTCACACTTAATGCTTAATATCATCAAACAAAATGTTTTCAAATGATGATCTTGTGAAGTGAAAAACTGGCTAAAAGTTTCCCTTTATAGTCGAGAAATATTGTCCCACTAGTCTGAAAAATGTTCACATTTTGCTATTAGAAGGGTTTCAAGCATCACACAGCAACTCCAGACTTTAACAAGGCCTTTCAATAACATTTATTTTGTTTTTTAAAACATTATAGAACTAAACCAACCGAAATTTTATGTTTCCATTACTAATGAATACTTGTTCAGGTCACGAAGCAGCAAAGCAACCTCAGAGCACCATGCAACCGTTATGTTTTGGTTTTTGGCATGGTGTTTGTTTACTAAAATCATGGGTTTTATACCAGCTTTAACTTGTTGGAATCATCAGGAAGTCCTAAGAACTACGCCTGTTTTGTTTCCCAATCATTTTCTTATTGTTTAATCATTAATACCCTCTAACTGAGGCAAGTTAAGCCTGCAGATATTTTTTGAGACCTCCTGCAAATGTAAAACACTCATCGAGTAATTTTAGTAGACCCATAAGTGCAGCAAAGGTTCATTGATGTTTTTTTTATTCCATTTTGGGATAATAGCTGTGGTATCACTTCAGTCCTATAGTTAAAAAAAAAATGCTTTATTTTAAGGTTTTGGTGACTTTGTTTCTCGTGTGTGGACCAGGAGAGGATGTGTTGCTTTTTAAGATTTTTTCCTCCCACTTCAAGCAGTCAGACGGGTTACCTTCAATTGATTTCCTGATTCTACAAATTGTTGAGTAATCAGGCCTAGATGTGAATTGTCAAACTGAACCAAAAAATGTCTGGTTTATAATTTTTTAACAAGCCAGTCAGTCTCTTACATCATTTGTTGTACATTAGGAGATTTATTTTCCCAATTAAAAGAAAATTTTGATTTTTTTTTAAGCAGCTCAGTTTATCTTTATCTGATGTTAAAACCTGTTTGATGATTTTAAACATTTAGAAGTGACAAATAGGAGAAGTAGCAGAAATTGGCAAGCAAGCAACAGCTTTTTTTGTTGCACTGCATTAGATGCTGTATGATAACAGAAAGATTAGCTGACAGAATTACAAACTGCCTACAGCCACCATTATTATTCAGTTTGAGGCAAAATCAAGAATCGCATGAAAAAGCCAAGATCCAGTAAACCCCAACAGAGCGAGAACAAACACAACCTTTTTTCCATGAAAAACCAGATGACAGCAAAGATGGAAAAATGAAAAGCCAAGAGGAAAACAAAATGTGACCAAAGGGAAGGATAACAGAAGCCTCAGACCAGAAACATTTCCTCCATCTATTAGATGATGACCAGGAGCTAAGTATTATTCCAAATTCCCTTTCTTTTGTGAGACATTACATTTTCATGAATTAGCTTTTAGAAAACTATTATTTTTTGATTCATCAAAGAGAAAAACTGAGGATTGGGAAAAGGTCTGCTTTTGATTACTGGACATCTGAAAATATGTTATTTAGAGAGAGGCAGTGGTCTCGTGCTTACCACCAAGAATTAAACCTCACCACAGATATAGAACTGCACAATTAGGGCAACAATGGGAAACTACAGCAATGATATTTACCAAAAAAAAACAGGCAGATTATTTTTGTTCAAGCTTTCCGATTCTTTTAAAAATAAATCTTAAGTTTTAAGACTACAAATTTCCCCTCTAATTGAGCAGCTCTTCACAAATCAGCCCCATGAAATTGTCAAGAAATAGTAAAATAGTTTCACCAACAAACCAGCTTCGTGTCTATAAGCTGTAACCTGAACCCTTATACTTACTAACTTGGTTGAGACGTGAGAGTGATTTAGAGAGAGATAAAGCTTGAAGTAGTGAGCGACCTCCACTGCTGAAAGTGCCATCTACATGGAATAAAGCAGGAACTTATTGCTAAGGTGTCACATTCATTTACAATCTTGCACCATCAGAAGTGCTATACCAACACACAAAATGTCTGGGCACATGTGTGAGTTCAGCTGGCTGATTACTTAAAAGGAGGGAACGCAGGACAAAGTGCTCAAAGTTCACCCACCTTCTTCCAAATCGGTGACAGCTGAGTCTCGGTTTAGCAGCGGCCGTGATGGCCTCGCTTTAGGGGAAGAGTATGAGTATGAGCGCAGGCGAACCTCAGCCTCCTCTGAATTCTGGGTAAGAGAATAAACCAGATTAACATATCAGATGGGAGAAGCTAACAAGTTCAATCTGCGAGCAGGGAACATTGGAAGACAGCAAATCCTGCCCAGTAAACCAACTCTTCTCTGACCTTTTGTCCTTATTATTGAGCTGTTGACAATGTGGGCTTATCTACTGATGTCTGTATGTAAGCTACGGTGTGTCTGCTGGAAAACTTGAAATGGAGGGTTTTTTTGTGGGATGAATGGGATTTAAATCTGAAACTTTTTTTTTTTTTTTTATTCTGTCATCTTTCCTTTGAATGAATTTGACATGAATATTAGTGACACGGCTGCACATTGGTGTAGCGGGCAGCGAACTCCATGTCTTTCTGCATGGAGTTTGCATGTTGCCACTGTGCATGCATGGGTTCTCTCAGGTTACCTTCTCCCACAGTCCAAAAACATGACTGTTAAGTCAATTGGTATCTCTAAATTGTCCTTAGGTGTGAGCGTGTGAGTGCATGGTTGTGTGTCTCTGTGTTGCTCTGTGACAGACTAGCAACCAGTCCAGGGTGTACCCCGCCTTTTGCCCATAAACTGCCAGAGGTAGGCACCGGCCCCACCTCGACCCTGACGGAATAAAAGAAGATGGATGGATGGATATAATGACACTTGCTCAAAGGTGTTTATCATTCAGAAACTATTTTTTGTTTTTTATTAATCTTTCCCTTCCTCTGATCTGCAACAGATGACTTGAGATTTACCGTGTTGGATTTCTTTGCGGTTTCCGAGTGTGAGCGGTTAAAGTCAGGTGAAGTGTCAAAAGAGTCCCTTTCCTCTCCAGAGCTGGACTGCAGGATGGACCGCTGTTTTGAAGATGAACAAGAGTAGGAATGTCCAAGTATGTCATCTTCTTCACTGTCACACTCCAGACCAGGGCTAATTACAAAGAGAAAGAAAAAAAAGCACATTCACAAATGGCAGAGGTATTATCATCCTGATTGTAAATAACTTTTTTTATGGCTTTTACATCCACTGTCATCTCACAGACAAACACCAGGTTTTATGCCAGTGTTCTCCAACTAAACAGCATTAAAGCTATTGTAGTTCGTTCTTGCTTGGAGGTGTGCTTCTAGGTCTAGATGGACGTGTTTGGTTTGCCTATCCTGCTGAAGTCCAACTTCTCTTTAGCATCACATTTTCAGTGGGCATTTTTTTCATGATTAAAACACATTTTTAATTCTAATGTATGCTTTAATAATCTCCCATCCAGAATACTGAATTTTTTCTTAATTCCTGAACTGAATTTATAAAAAAATAATGATAGTTTTAAGAAGATAAATTGATAGTCTGGCCCAATCAAGGTGATTTTAACAAAAGTTTAGAACTGCCATTCAGGAAAAGGATAATAGAGTTGCATCACAATATACAGAGAAATTTTTATTGTCCTAGTATTCTTTTCATATTTGTACAAAATAGAATAATTTTCATCTTTTATTGTACAAACACAAAACTTATGTTTTTAAAGAACTAAATGTTTCACATTAAGACTGATACAGCTCTAGTTTCTTTTGTCTTCTAGATCTTCGAGATAATCTTCTAGATCTTCAAAGGGTGCATTTCTCAGGTCCTTTGTAAGGCTTAAAAAAGATAAAACCCTGAATGTTGGAACCATAACTAACTTGTATTTTTACATTATCACTGCAGCTTACCTTTATCAAGGGTGCACTTTAAAAAACAAAAATGTCTTGAGAGCTGTACTGAACGAAATTTCTTTTAGTATACACTTGTGTTTACATATGACAAATAAAGTCTTTCTAAGTCAAAGTCTTTATTTTGATTTCTGTTCTTCTAATGAAACTAAACACAACTTTTAGAAATTCAGATTTTTTTTCTGGGATAGGAAAAAGTTTTCTTTGGCTGGACACTTTGTTGTTCAACTTGGTAATTTGTACTGAAGATTTTCAGGCATTAACTGAACAGCGTGCAGTCTTGGTTAGATTTGAGGACTGGATTAAAAAAAAGAGAGTAGAAAGGCAGCCAGAGTCTAAAAACTTAAATGACCTTAAGAATGGGAGATAATTATTAAGCTAGATCACTTTAAAATACAACTGGATGCAAAGAAAAAAATAAAAACAAAGGATAACACAGGGTTGATGAAAATCAGAAAATACCATATACTCAATAAGAAAACTCACAAAACACCTGAGATGTGTCTCAACGTCTAAATTTGTCTTTCCTTTCCACTAAGTTCAGAGGCAGCAGGAAAATTACCAAAAATATTTAGATAAAGCAGAAAACCTTTACTTAGCTGTCTTCGTAGTGCCCTCATGTACTTAAAGCAGCCACATTACATATTATAGAAACCTGCATCAGAAACCGCATCATACCTCAGGCCTCGGCCTGCATCTGTCAAGCTGAACTCTCTGTGTTCTGAAGCTGGGGAGTCTGAAGGACCCATCTGTGGATGACGTCTCTGTGCTCCCTCAAACAAACGAATTGCGGAAGCTAAGGGTGAGGAAGGAAAGGAAGGGGAGGAGGAGGCAAAGGGATAAGGGGGAGAAGCACAAGAGTATGCCTCCCTGCCATTGTCCTGGCCTGGGCCCTGACTTCCCCTCAGCCCGCGATGGGATGATGACTGGGAACGGTTCTGGGAGCAGTTTACCGATTCAACGAGAGTGGGAGAGAGGGAGTCCCAGCAGGATGAAGGGCTGACCTGCTCCTCATCCCCTGGAGACCGATACTTAATGTCAGCTCCTTCAACCTAACACAGAAAAAGGAAAAAACATCAGAAAGAGACTTTTTTTTCCTGTTTGGATTGCAAAGATAAAATAACCATTAACTCAATTAAAGACCAAAAAACAAAAAAGTGACTCCGGCTCACCTTGTCCACCAACATGGCGTTGGCGTAGACTTGGTCTTTGCCATGTATCATTGCTGAGAGTCTGGCAGCTGCTGCCCGAGTTGGGGACGAGGCCTGGCTCTCCCTTATGGACTGGCTTTTCTCTGCCGAGACAGGGGATTTTTCAATATTACATTTGGTTTCCAGAGCAACACCAAATGACTGCTCACAAACACGGGAAGTGACATCGACATCCTGGGCAGTTGCATGTCATTGTTCAGTACCCAGACTCTCTCTCTTTCCCTCTCTTCTTGAGTGTGTGTGAGAGTGTCTGAACTTCCATGAAGTTCCTATGGATGGAAATCTGTAGGCATATTTTTTCCCCGCCCTGCTTTTTGATACAGTGACTGAGTGGAAATAACTCCTGGTAAACACACAGTGGCATTGAGAGAAGCCCTTTCAGCACAGAGGAGGCACTGTGAGCTGCAGCCTGGTTGTGCTGATGAAGGGGGGGCAAAACACACACAGCTCTCCCTTGGGCATGTTGCTCGACACAAAGCACACCTTCTCCACAACACAGCTTCTTTTTACATTTCAGCAAACAATGTAGCATATACATTTGAGTAAAGAGGCAGCAGGTTCAGCAATGATCCTCTGAGGGGACATTGATAGCAAAGTATCTGAACAAAGCAGACACTTTAAGGTCTATATAAATGCTGAGCAAACTTTGACAACTGATAATCACCATTTTAAAGACTTAGTCAGGCTCAAAGTGCTGGTAAAAAATCATGTGAATGATTAAAAAAGTATTTTCAATCTCAAAGCCGAGGCCTGTATTAAATTTGAACTTAGGTTCCAGGAAATTTTCATGTTTCTTTACAACAAACTACATTGTTTACTGTCTGATTTTAGTCAATATAATTTCCCCAGTCTTTGCTCAACTGCCTCAAAGTGCCACTCATTATATCAATTTAAGTTTGTTGTGTTGATGACCACATGTAACTTTACCTTTTGTAGCAGTAAACAGAAATATTCTGTATTCTTAAATGATGATACATTGGAAATTTGCATCATCAGATACAACAGATTAGATTATTTTTCTATGTTTAAATTATGTTTTCTTTTTTGAGTAGAATATATCATAGTTAAAATGTGTTGTCTTTCAAATGTTTTCATACCTCTTACCCTTTACCAGTATTTTGTGGCACACTGCATTGCCAAACTTTAGTGGATTTTACTGAAATCTCTTGTGCTACATCAATGCATATGTGTACAAAGTTGTGAAGTGAAAAGAAGCGGACACCTGAGTAATAAAATGAAGGACATGGCATGATGTTGAACCTGAAAACTTAACATTGTCATGTAGGTATCTTAGAACCACCATAGAACATATTAAGACAACTATAAACTGCTGGGAGTTATTTGAATGTTACTAAGGAGCTCTCTATACAATATCAGAAACATAAGTATACATTCATGTCAAAAGAAAAGTATTAAGTAATGATTTATCACGTCTTAATAAAGATGTCCGAATAGATATAAAACTAATTTTGTATTTTCCAGAATATGCCTTCATATTAATCGTTAATGAATGAGTCAGAAACTCTATTTTCTGAATGAAATATTTTCTTTTTAGATTCATAATTGCAGTGAAAGCAGTCTATTGGCAAGAGAAAAGGATGATGGTATGCTAAGTTTATTTTTGTCTGAAATTATGCAATGTATTTTTCTCCATTATGAAAAATATCCCTGAAATCATGAAAGTTAACATGAATAGATTATTATAAGACATTGATGCCCAGAGTCTGACTGATTAATTGAAAGAAGCCTTTTACCAAAGGATATGCAAAAGCTCCTGTAGGTGGTTTCATGGCATGACATGAAGGCTGCTAACAAAACTTAAGTCCCTGACCCTGTGTCTAAGGTTTGAGTGACCGAAGAGCTTAAGCCCTTATCCTTTACACGTTCTGCGATTATTATTTTTTTTTTTTAGGCAAAAATGTAAACAGTCCAAACGGAAGAAGCAAGCCTCTGCATTTCAAAACACACTAAAAACAATATAACAACAAGAAAAATAGTTGAGGTAAAAGTATTTTTGATTTTTAGATTCTTTTTTGGTCCTGATCATACATTTTTGGGGGGGTGAATATCTGCAGTAATGATTTTCAGGCCTCCAAAATATTTTCTAAAACGCTGATTAATTATGAAACATTAAGAAAAAACCTGATCAGACCAGAAGCTTATACATAAGTTACAACACAATTCATAGCAGAAAGGCTCATAGGCTTATGTAAATGTTGATTGACTTATTTTATAATGCTTGAGCCTTGCCTCCAATTATACCGAGGATGGGGGTGCTGAAAGCATATTTTTGGCATTTCTCCATTCTCCACATCTCTTCAACTGTTCAAAACCAAAACTCTGTGGTGTTCTTTAAAACAAATCCATCGTTTCTAGCACTGCCAAGCAGAAAAAGAGAGGTTCAGCATCTGTAACAGAGAATAAATCAGACCCACAATTGGCTGTGCTTCCTGTGGGCGGCAGGTCCAATAAATCTGAGAAGCAACAGGGAGTCAAGCAGACACTGATGAGGACGCCAGATGATTCCTGTCACATCCACATTAAATCTAAATGAATTAATTCCAGTTGAACCAGCAGAGTGCATACAGAGATTACCCGACATCATTACTCATTCTCCAAAATCATGAAGTACCTTTCAAACAGATAACAAACTGTTACATCTAGTTTTTTAATCCTCTCTGGGTACAACAACTTTATGCTCTGTTTGAAATGTGAGCCCACATCTGAAATATCTGCACAAAAGCACATCACACACTTTATTACGTATCATAGGATTAGCACGAGTCCAACAGTTTAATTCACAGGGGGTGGTGGGGCCAGAATACGGGTCAGACTGCTGTTTGAAAGTAGATACCGTTTCATATAAACCCACGTCATGAACTTGACAGACGGGCTAAATATTTCAGGTTCTGGGCCTGATCCAAAGCCACAGCTGGCTGCCATGGACTCAATTACTCACATACCTCTGACCCATAAACACTGCTGCAGTGAACATTATTGTCAGGCACCAAGATCTGTGTTAAACATCAGTTAAGCGGTTAAATAACACACGGAGCAGACTTCATACTCTTAGCAAGATTGAATAGTACCTGGTTTTATTATCAAGACAAGCTTGTTCATAGGACTCTTAAGGGGAGGGCACAGGTTTCCATATGTTTATTTCTTTCTCATTGAAGGTATAACTCTTAACAACAATCGCCACCAAAGTTTAAGGTATGTAAAAAGCATTATATTGTAGTATTTTTCAGTTGCTTCCTGAAGACTTCTGTTTAGTTCGTCAACAGTCGATTTTGCAGATTTCTTTCTATTTCTTTATCATCCAACTCATAAACGCTTTTTGTCACATTTCTAGTTGTCCCACAGTTTGCATTATTGCTTTTACACTAGATATGGGTAAGTTTAGGTATTTAACACATTTTCTTGCAGTACCTTACTATTTTTTGGGGGGGGGTTCTAGCAGAGCCCAAAAGTTATGTTGCCAGTGGGCATCTGGTTAGGAGGCTTCCTAGACGCCTCCCTGGTGAGGTGTTCCAGGTATGTCCCACCAGGAGGAGAACCCTGGGAACTCCTTGGGATTCCCCTGGAGGTGCTGGCCCAAGTGGAGTGAAAGAATACTGACGGACAGATAGATGGGTACCTAAGAAGAATGGGCCCACTGGATTGCAGATTGCCTTTACACATTGTCATCCTCTCCTTTAAGGTAGATCAACTTGCTGCCTTTATTGCTTAAAAAGCCACTGATTTAGGTGGACCAACATACATTGCTATTACTTTAACAGTATGTTCTCTTGTCTCCCATTTTTAAGAGTTGCCAGAAGGAAGTTTTTTATTAATTTATTTTTTCAGCTTTTATTGTCATTACACTGTCAAAAGTACAGAGGAAAAAAATCAACTCTCTGCATTTAACACATCCCCTTGGGGAGCAGTGGGCTGCCATTGTGCCGCACCCGGGGAGCAGTGTGGGGCTAAGGGTCTTTGCTCAGGGACCCAGAGTCTGAGTCTTTGGATATCAAGTGCAATGCCATAACCACTAGGCCACCACTTCCCAAGAACAGAGTGCAGACAGTTGCCCCTGTGCCGTATTACACGCACACAGGAAAAGCAGGCAGTCATTAATCAGTAACTACATGTAATATGATCAATTAAAAATGATTTGGTTAAGGTTATCATGATATAAGCATCCTTAGTGAACATTTTACTACAGTTTTTAAAGTACAAAGCTTTGCCTCATCGAACTGGGTTTCAAACTTTGAATCAGACTGGGTTAAGCCCATGTCAGACCCATGTTAAACCTTTGAATGTAATAAGAAAACAACATAAGTATCTTTTAACATGTCTTTTTAATGTACTGTCTAGCATTTTAAAATATTTACTGGATTCCTATTTAACTTGCAACTATTTAATATTTAATTCTGCTTTATAAATAAAAAAACAAAGTCAGCCTGATTTTACAATGACATTTAGACATCTGCTCCTAAAATAAACAGCTCAAATGACTCATGATAGAAAGAATTGTTTAAACCAAAATAGTCATTGTTATAAAAATCAAAATCAACTCAAATCTGTATTAGTATATCAGAGATTGTTGTGATATTCAGAGTAAGTCACTGTGTGAGAGCTAATCCTCTGCAGTGGCAGCACAGTAAAAATAGAGCATAGTAAGTCTGCAGACACAAAGACAGCAGTCATGGCCAGGTTTCTAGACCAGGCAGTTAAACATTCAGAGAGTGACCCTTCAACTCCTGCAAACCCCAGGGAGAAAGATATTGAACTTTTTCTCACACAAAAACACTTTCTCAAGGTTTAATTTAGGTTTCTGACTAAAAGATGTATGCTCAGACCAGAACTGTCAGATAAACAATATTATTATAAACACTGTAAACATTTGGAGTGATTTATTTTGACATCAGAAAGACAATGATTAAACATTTCTGATGATGTAACCTTCTTTTTAAACCACCAGCTAAACTAGCTGCCACTTTGACAGGTGAGAATAAAATAACAATCAAAGTCAAAATGATTTATAACAAATGTCAAAGTATAAATTTTCAAATCTGTTATTAGGGATATTTTAACCATTAAAACATTGCTCACCATTATCCACAGAAATGGATCTGAGTTATGACACCTGTGGTCGAAGCTCTAGGTCCAAGCATCACATACCCGTCATGTTTACATTTGAATGCATCAACAGATCAAGCTAGAGAGCCAGATTGAGCAGCAATCACTTCTCACAGTAAAGGAACAAACTTGCAGCTTTGCACATGTGAACTCACAACTAAAAAAGTCTGAAGAGTGTGCATCTACCTGTAGAATACCAGGTGAGATTTAAATGTCCCCTGAAGAAGGACTGTAGGATATATACAGTACAAATGTCAGTAGACATCATGACTACACAGATAATCCTGCAGAGTTTATGAAGAAAGCTGAGGAACAGAGTACTGGAGGTAAGCCATGACACTGCTGTGGCAGTAACACGATCTTTAACTGGGTCTATCTCTCCTTTTAACAACCATCTACACACAAGTCATGAGCTTTTTAACCACTTAGGTCTAAATTTGGACTTTTTAGGCAACTGTGTTAAGCTTCCCATGCCAAGTGCCAGAGTAAGACACTTTTTTTCTGGTAACAAACAACTGAATTTAAGCTACTTTAATTCTAACCGACACTTAAAGAAAATGCATCCAGTAAAAGTAAAATAGATAAAGAGAAACACAGGTTCAAGCTCCTCTCTGACATTGCACCACAACAGCACCACTTTTAGTTTGCTTCCACGAAACAGTGGAGCCCGAAGAGGATGAGTGCCAAATGCCAAGTGCTTCATCAGCCTTCAAGCGAACATCTGCAGTCCCCAACATGCTGTCAGATATCAGGTTACATCACTGGAAACGATGCAGCTATCTAACTCTGAGCAAGCCTCCACTGCAGTGTAGGAGGCCTTAGAGCGACAATGCGTAATCGGAACAGTTCTAATTTTAACTTTATTGTTCCTCAGTGTATGGTAAAGCCTATATCTGTAAAGAGGGTCCTCAGCTGTTTAATCAGCCATCTTTAGCATACGTGAACAAAACACTGTAAAACAGAAGTGCTTTTAAAGAAAGACCACATTCAGTTGTATAATGTGTATAATGTGTTTTTAAAACACTGTTGTTAAAACTTATTCCCCTGCCAAATAAAGAGAAACCTTTTGCAAATTTCACTTTTCTTTTAAGAATAAAAATGTTATTTTTTAAAAATTTTCTTGGTGTGAAAAATAGGAGGATCTCCCTTATTCATTCTCATATTGTTTTAAAACATAGTTAGCAAGCTATGAGCAGCATGTCTGTTAAACAATCAACTGCGGGCTGCCAATTCAGGCAGATATCCTAATTGACGAGGTAAATCAGCTTATTATTGTTAGATTATTATCATTTTAAGACCAGAAAATAGTAAATGTATAATATTCATAAAAAAAACAATAAGATAACAATTTTTCCTAATGAAAATTACATAGTTTTGTGTTCTCAATGGTACTGAGACAAAGCCAAATAAAATCATTGCAGCTGAATTTCTGGATTTCTTTCAATTCTCATTGATCTGAGTCCTATCATACAATTTCACTTATAATCCTCGTTGATGAAAAATATTGGTTCAAAAATACTCTTGTAATGGTTAAATCATATTCCTATGACTAAAATATATTCATGTATATCAAATCATATACAAAGCAATTTCTCATCTGGTGTGCCGAAGGGTCTGCCTTCTTCCCAATCATACTTTCCAAAAAAAAGGATACAGAAAAAAAAAAATATATATATATATATATATATATATAAATATATTTTATTTGCTGGATCAGGCCCTGTTTTGAAAGTTAACCATTGAAATACCTTACTCAAGTAATATAATTTTATCCAAACCAATACACTTTTCTTCCTCAGCCTTTCTAAACATTAAGTTAATTACAGAGAAGGTGCATTTTGTCTACCCATGCGGAAAAGAGGGTATGGCAGACCTGCATTGCTGCATTTGTTGTTTAACATTGCAGTGCTGACCAGCTGACTGACAGAAGGTCCATACACTTCCCTTGCCTGAAAAACAGACAAATTTGGAATTTTGGATAACGTCCAACTGAGAAAAAAAAATAATAAAAAGCCAATCAATGAAAGTAAACTAAGGTTGTATGACGCATGTTTATTAAAGTCATGAAAATA
>NW_015150713.1:319961-322183 GCF_000732505.1 Cyprinodon variegatus
AGCAAACTTGACTGGCTACCTATGCAGACAGGTTGACCCACCAGCCAATAAAGTCTTTTTAGACTTGCTTTACTGGAAAAAAAAAAGAGCCTTGTACTAAATCTAGCAGGTGTTCCCTCTACATTTCTGTTTTTGTCAATTTTAAATTAATAATGAAACATTTATTATAGCTAACACTGTTAAATGTGTTATAATTATTGTTTCTTTACAGAATTAGGAAGAACTGATCATTCTCTGCCTGAAATTTAAACAATTACATTATACCTTACATTTTGGCTTCTAAATGACCAAAAAGGAATTGTGCACTCAATATATTTTCACTCAAGGTTAACATACTCTGAGAGTAGGCTTGGGAGACTAACAAATTATTGAAATGACATTTTATCTTTAAGTTTAAATGTAAGAGTTTAGACCTAAACTGACACCCTTTTACCTTTTTTCCCCATTTTCCGGCATATCTTCATCCTGGGAAATGAAGGCCAGGAGTAGTTGAATGGAGAGTCTGAGTCAGAATCCATGATTTTTGATGTCAAAGAAGAAAAAAAAAGCTTGGAGAGTCTAAGACAAACGAAAGCAGTGCCTCATTTTACATCCATTCCCCACATGGCTGAATAGGCTCCAGACAAGCAGCGGCTCTGGCTCTTGTTTTTCCAGAGCCCTGCAGTAGACTCTGACACTTCAAGAGTGAGCCAGCATGTTCCTCTCTGTCTCCTCTAACTACCCCTCCCCCTAAAATCCTCGCCTCCCCCCTTTCTCAACCCCTCCAACAGAACTGGGGCACAACTCTGTTGCTTTTAGCCTAGTCTTTATAACTCTTTTCTGCCTGTCTAACAGTTGGCCTTGAATCTTTATCCATGTTCTTTAACTCAGTCCCTCACACATTTAGCTCAGTAATGAGTGAGCAGAAATATATCAATATATGCTGACAGCAGTAGGGGGAGGAGGGTTCTGACTCACTGAAGAGTGGCTGAAGGAAAGAGCGACAAAGAAAGAGAGAGAGAGAGACAAAGTTTTAACATATGAGGGACTGCAGAAGCTGCAGCTAAAAAAGCAAAAAACAAAACAAGCAGTCCCAGACATGGGAGAAACCATCAACCCACTGAATTCATGACTGCTTTAAAGACAAGTCTGAGTCCAAACATCCTTGGTGGCACATCTGAAGGAAGTTCCTTTAATTCAGTACACCTTCTTATTTTCTATATTAGAGCATTTCAAAGCTGAGCCTGGGTGGGGGCTGCTGCCAGGTCAGCAACTTCACCATGGAGACAGCAGTGTAAGCTGCTGCTGTTTTCTTCATCCACGTTGTTGCTCTCCTTTCATACCAACCTGAAGGGGCGAGTACAGTGCAGCAGCATGGCTGCAAGTAAAGTCCTACAAACAGGCTGGTTAAAGACGGTTTAAGAGTGAATTTGGACAATGGCCCAGGAGAAAGGAACCAAATGCATGTTTATAGATGTACATAAATTTAAGGGTGTAATTACAAAAGAAGGACGACAAGGACAATTTGACAGAGGGAATATATGCTGAGAAAAAGGGGAAATAGCCACACTGTGGATAAAAAAGATAAAAAGTTGTGTGTGCACATGTCGGAGGCTGCTGGAGGATGTTGGCACTGTACTGGCGCACATTAATGCTGGCATTTGTGGGTCTGTGTAAGGTTTAATCCTTTTTTCCAGTCTCCAATTAGATCTCTCAGTTGGGGTCAAGGAGAAAGGGAGGGGGGAGTGTTTAGGGGTGATCTTGTTGCTGCTCCCGGAGTATCAATGATTATTTCTTGTCACCTCATCAAACTGTTCCAATCATAAATCCCCTTACTATAGCTCTGTGTCTTGTTCCCCCAGATTTAAATCTCCTTTGCTTTGCTTTCCCATGGGGATCTCAATGAGCAACTGGAAAACTGCATTCAGAAAATCCATAGCAACCCCCATTCAGCTGAGAAAAAAATCCTTGTTAAAAAAACAAAAAACAAAAACAGATTCTTCTATAGCATTTTCCTCCTTTTAAATGCATTCTTCCCTTCTGAGTTGTTTCATTTTCCCAAACACATTATAATAACATCCATGTACAGTAAGCTTTTTTCTTCATTCAGTTTTTATGTTTGTTCACTAAACTCATATCAAGGGTTATTTTAATAGGTGACTGATCTTTACAATGTTAACAAATTGTACACAATATAGGTTACTGCGTAGTATATATATATATATATATATATATATATATAT
>NW_015150713.1:322408-327893 GCF_000732505.1 Cyprinodon variegatus
AGACATCTTAGCTATGCCTTGAAATACGCTGGACTAAGATGTCTGATACTTCTTTAGGTATCTGTTGGAGCCACTTCTCCAGTGTGATGGTTACTGCCTCCAATGCTTAAATAATAACGATCACTACAGTTGCCTTCACCTTCCAAGCTCTGTCTACTGTAGTTCTTCCCTGAGCCATTGCTATTCTTCTAATTTCTCGTGTTCTTATTTCCTGATGTTTCCATCATTTGGGATGGACTCATCAATCACTGTTTGAACTGGGAGGGTCTTCTGTTTGTACTCTGCACAGATGTTTCTGTACACTATACCAGCCACTTGGTTATGGTGCTCCATGTTTTCCTTTTCTGCCAGTATTTTACAACTTTCTGTGAGATGGTAGATTGTTTCTCTTTGCAAAGCCTGTATCTGAGATCTTGACTGGTAGATCTGCACCTCTACTGCTCTGGTAGTTAAGCCAGGCTCCTGTGCTGCCATGATCAGTGCCTCTGTGCTATGCTTCAGCCCGGCCCTCTCTAGCCATTGGTAGAATTTGGTCATATAGCCACTTCAGCTATCTGTAGGTGGTACAACCCCATGAAAGTTTTTTTTTCCTCTCATGATGGTTTCGCCAGTTCCTTCTCTTCCATCTACCATTGTCTGTGACATTCACTAAGCTTCATTCCGTTGGGCCATCTTCCTACTGTATTCATGGATCTTTTATATTTCAACTTGAATGGTGGCTCGGATGCTCTCTAGACCTTTGCCTCCTTCTTTGCACTTAGTGATAGTGTGTGGAAACTGGATTTTCAATGGAATCCACCATGCATGGTGAGTAGCTTTTGTGTTTGAAACATCAGTGGCTTGAATATCTTCCTATGGTCACTTTAGTAACCCAGCAAGTTATCTGATTACTGGCAAAATATAGCTCTAAACTGCCTGGACCTTATTCTGTCAATTAGCTGATTTCTCATCTCAGAGCCCTTGCGTACCATGTCTTAAACCAATTGCAGTACGGCCTTTCTAATGAAGTTACAGTAAGTTGAGTGAGTGAGAAGACGGATGACATCAGGAAGACAAGGGGAACATGACAAGTACCTTACAAATACCACATCCCTTGCTGAGATCCTGGCAGCACAGATTCTATCTGTCTATCTGATGACGCATATGCTCTAGCTAAACACCATACTGCATGTGTCAATAAGCAGATGCACTCACAATACAAGTGTCGATAGTTTGCCAAATATGTAAAGCCTACAGGTCAGTCGCTCTTGATGCCAGACAGCTCTGGAATGTCTAATGAAGAATTTAGTCTTCAAGGGTCATATGACTGGTTTGTATCAAATAGGACTGGTTTTTATCAAGAATTATTTCAGAGGTCTGGTTTTATTTCAGCCACTAAGGACATCTTTATGAGCTGAATGAGTTCAGCCTTCAAAACTATACATGCTAATTTTGCCAATCAAAACACATAAAGTTACAGAAACAGGGAAAACAACCCCACCTACAGAGCATCAGGGTCCACTGCCAAGTAATAATAACGTAGCCACAGCATTCTTAAACTGAGGCATCGGTCTTCTCTGCAGCAATCAAGGCAATTATTAACCCACAGGATGTTCCCAGTTTAAAGACCTTTTTTTTTTTTTTACAATTCATAAGCTGCTTAGAGCCAAACCATACACAAAAGCTTCTAGTAACAGGCTATTCTAGTCCAAATATTTTGAGAAAGTTTTATTACTAACCCTGCAAAAAAAGGGCTTCTGAGATAACCACCACACTGACAGAAAAAAAAAAACTGTGATATAACAATATATTGACCTAATCATTTTTTGCCAATTTAGTTCTTTATAAGTTTGGTTATTTAAGTGCCTAACTTTTTCAGGAACATAAGCAAACAGTCTTCATTGTCAGTCTTCACCAGCCATTGTTCATTCCACAATCACCATTAGAGGGCTTCACATTGACAATCAATAATTTTAAGTAGTTTATTATATTGTCCTCATATTTCACTGTAAGAGAAGCATGATTACATGGGTCCAACAAATAATGTATACCAGCATTGATTAATTACTCTGATTAGTCCATAATGTGTAATATTTATTAGAATACTAACTTGCATAAGAATCAGAACCAAAATATAACACTAGGATTTAAAACATTTGATATGTATTTCAGTCTCTACAATTTCTAAAAATATTTGCAAACAATCAACAAATAGAAATTTGCGAAAGGATATGGCTGTTATCTCATTAAAACAAAACATCATTAAAACTAAACCATTGTTAGAATGTTACAATGATTTAACTCGGGAGTTGGCCTTTTCTCATATTTTCAAGATAAACTAGAAAAGCACTTGGAGAGCACAGATCACCGCCAAGCAGCAAATTTGTGCAACATTGTGACTTAAAACTTCCATTAAAACAGTTAATTGGTTTTCAACTGATCCTGCTAACAAAACCAAAAATATTCCTTTTACTTGTGTTTTTGTCTACAGCAAAATACTTCAGGACTTTTTGAGTCCAATGCTGAGGCTGTCGATAGTCACTGATAATTTTACAATTATTTTGTACAAAGAAAGACAAACAGACATGTAGACAGAGAAACACACATACAGTACAAACTCTCCCAAAGGCATAACTTCCTTGTCGGAGGTAATAAACAGAAAGAATGTAACATTCACCGACTCTTGTGTCTGATCCACTGTTTCTGTAACAGTTCATTTACACATTGATATTTTTGCAGATAAGGTTTTCCACTGCATTCTGGACTAATAATAAATAGGTTTTAATAACTACTTTCCAAAATGAAGATCGTAAAAATTCTAGTATGACCCATTAAACCTCGAATGCAAGGTAAGAAAGCCTTATTCAGTAAAGCAGAATACCTGCTCCGGTGAGGGTTGTTTCTTAGATAAAATTACCAACTTTTAAGCAGCTAGTACGGTAGTCATTTTTTTCCCATTAAGCCCATTTCTGTATTACTTTTTGTATGCAATGTGCAAATAATGAATGTTGTATTTCATTTGCGAGTATACAGATATACTGGGAAACATCTAATCTATATTATGTGTTCTATTTAGGGGACTAGAGAAAGAAATAAAATATTAATAACATACTAAATTATTAAACCTCTTTATATGAACCTTCTTTGTTTGAAGAGAATCAAAACAAATGTCAATCCTAATTATGTCAATCATATAATGCCTCATCAGAGCACACAAGGTCACCAAGGACAGCTCAAAGTCTTGCTTTGACTGTTCGACCCGTTCCTTTTAGGAGGCGCTACAGGAACATCAATTAAAAAACAGTATACTGATGAACAAATTCTTTTCAAAGGCCAAAACCACTCGAAAGGCACAAAAACAACGCCCCCAATGGGCTGTTCTTTTACCAACCACAGAGAAATAAATACATATTTATTTTTGCATTATACACATTGTGCAATAACAGTCATCTTAGCAATGCATTTACCTCCCTCAAGAAAGTAATGTTTTCCATAAAGTTGGTGTCTTTGTTTGTTTGTTGGTTGGTTTGTTTGTTGGCAAGATTATGGAAAAATGTCATGGACAGATTGCTCTGAAATTTTTACCACATGTCTGTCTCTAAGCCAATCTCGGAACCCATAACATTTTAGTGGTACTCCGGATCACTATTTGAATTTAAACATATTTTTTAAAGTATTCCTTTACATTGTGAGATAATTTTCTTCAAGTTCTTTTGCAGTTTATATAATTTGACTTTTGGCAAAATGTAAGGGTACTAATTGGGATTTTTTTTGGAATTTCATTTTATTTTAAACTCATCATTCGACAAATATTTTTAATCTAAATTTTTTTTTCAGTTTCACTCTCATTTTTACTTCTGATATTGCTCAGTTTATCATACAGTTTGGTTACTTTTACCCTGTTAATCATTGCTTCCAGTCAGATTTTTTTCCTGTTCTCCAAAAACCCAGAGACTAAACTTTTGTTTTACGCATCACATAAAATGTATCTCTTTCTGTTGATGCCAAACTAACTTTCAAAGTGGAGTAGCAATACACCAAAAACTCTTGACGAGGGAAGGAAAAACATGTTAGCAGTCATGAAATGTGATCCCATTGTCAGCTGGGAATGTAGTCAAATGTGGTTGAGGATTAGTGCTGAGTTCCAGGTTTTGGTCAGAAAAAGTAAATGTTTCCTCCCTTAATGATTAAAAGGTACTTTAACAACATCCTATGAATAAACCAGCAATTACCTGTTTAATTCAACACAGAGCCTGATCTCATGCAGAGACAAGAGATATTATAGGTATGTTGTAAGGAATTGTGTTGAATAGAATTTTAACATATTTACCAAAGTCAGTGCAGGAAGGATCGTCCTCCTCTTCCTCCTCATTCAGGCCAAAAATCAACGGCTCCTCAAGGTCCTCAGCAAAGAAGTTGAGAGCCTTTTGGTAGAACAACAACCGCGTTACACAGAAAACCCTCTAGCTTCTAACATACCCAAAAACTCAAGCCGAGGCTAAGCACAAAAACACAAGTGTTTGGCGATTGCCAGGCCGTGTGAGTGAAATCAATTAGTTAACCATCTGTAGCACATAAACCTAGTTCCATTGGATGACCAGAGTCATGTGCCACACCTGTCAAAACATTAAACACACATTCAACCTGCTCAACAAAGCCTGTTTTTCTTTACTGGGAACATGGTGTTAACTCCAACACCTCAACAATAAGAGAAGCAATAAAGAACGTAGAGGCACAGTCACTTTGCTGCAAAGCTACTGCAAAAGAGAAGAATTTATTGGTATGACCAATATACAACAGCACTGTGAAGGAATATTTCTCTTCTCATAGATTACTCAAGTTTTCTATTTCTATTTTGCTGATTGGTAAAGCAAAGGTGGAACTACTGGTGGAGCAAGCTTTACATTAATTGTGGAATAAAATTAACATTTCTAAAAAAAAAACATTATACCAACAAGGTGGTGATTATTTGGCTGCTTTTGAACCTGAATGATTTTCTTTAATAAATTAAACAATGACCTCTCCACTTCTGCAACAAATCTTAAAGGAAAATGTGCATGGCCTCTATGTCATGTGCACTTGGGTTATGTTAACAACATTTACTTCAAGCACACCGACACACCAACTCTTTAAGAGGTTCAAAAAATCCAAATAAAGGTTTCTTGATAGTCTAGTCAAAGTATGAACTTTTCTTAGAACAATTCTTCAGGTTTATTTGCTATGGCATTACCATAAACAGGCCATTCGTGCTACAGTGTGGGTGAACTGAATCAACTCTGCAAAGAAAACAGCCAAAATTCATCCACAGTGAGGTTCTACTGCCAATTCAAAAAAACTCAATGTCAGTTGCTAATACCAAGAGTGGCACAATCACTTGGGTTAGCAGACATAGTGGATTAGGTTTTTCACATAGGGCCAAGTTGGTTTGGATAGTATTCTTTCCTTAATAAAAAAGTCATTATTTGCAGACTGCTTTTTGTAATAACTCTTACTTTGATCTCTATGA
>NW_015150713.1:327965-329066 GCF_000732505.1 Cyprinodon variegatus
AATAAAGGGGCAAACACTTCATGACTCTGAAAATGTTGGTCTTTTATGAATACCCATCTGTTCTAGATCAAATACTCACATTTTCATCAGCAGAGTTTTCTCCATTGATGTCAGCATACAGAGCTGAAAGATGAAGCCGTACAGCAGCCGTTAAACTTCAAAAAGAGACTCCAGAGAGCACACATGTTAGTCTTTTAATGATAGCATGTAAAGTCTGACATTTATTTTCGTTTCATGACCTCAGGGATTTTTACTGTGCTACCTCGGTTTCATTCTTTTTTTTTCAACCATGTGCATCTCTAACCAAAGACTATGCTGCATGATCTCTTAGCAGAAGAAAAACTTTAACAAACATGGTTTAGTTAGCTCAATTTGTGGCATGGAATTCAATAAAAAATGTAAAGGAGGGAAAGGTTAGGAAAGTAAACAACAGGGCATGAAAAAGCATGAGAAGAAAACAGCTGAAGGATTTGATTTCTTTTAGGGAAAAACATGAAATCTTTGAATGTTGTATCCCATCCTATTATTTACATTAGGAAGCACGGACAGACATTGCTTTAGGCTGATCTACAGCACTGATGTCTACTGTTTGCTTTATGCTAGAATGAACATAAAATAAAGGGATGAAAGAGACAACAGGAATGCTCTAGAAATAATCATGGCATTTTTACTATATTACTCATCATCCCATTACTGTGGCTCTCGGTCTGTCTGTTGGTCACTGCACAAAACATCTCCCATGAAAATATGTACTCTGAGTGATATAGAAAATCTTTACTCTAGCCCCTCCTGCAGGTCAAATCTTATCACTTCTGTTGCACACAGTTCCATCTGCATTTGAAGAACATAAATATACAAAAACTCAACTGACACATTTTATTGTTTTTGGCACCTCCGGAAGGAATCTGCTACAATCTTAATAAGTAGCATATTTTAGAATAGTTGTATGAGTTCCCTCGGAAAATTGTAGATAATGACAGTATTTAATTTCTGTATACTAATTCATAATTCCATAGAAGTGCAGAATACATATATATATATATATATATATATATATATATATATATATATATATATATATATATATATATATATATATAT
>NW_015150713.1:329092-372574 GCF_000732505.1 Cyprinodon variegatus
ATATATATATATATATATATATATATATATATATATATATATATATATATATATATATATATATATATATATGTATACATACAAACTATATTATGCTTACTAGATAGTTGAGGAACTATAAAATACTATTCCAAAAATTCCTGTTACACTGGGGGATGAAATATGACAATGCACAGAGACCAACTGCTCTTAGTTGCACTTTAAAATGGAAAAGGTCAAGAGAATATAGCTTTCCAGTAAAGGAGATTAGTGTTGATCTACAGAAATACCCTACTGGACCCCTGACTAGAAGCTGCATAATAATAAAAGACTTAAAAACAACTGGATCTGTAAACACAGCTGCATGAAGACCTATGTTTGTACTGTGACCACACAGATTGGAAAGGATTATCTAAAACAAGTGTTTTTAATTCTATATTATTTATTATATATACTATTATATATTATACTATACTACACTACCAGATATTTGTAGTACTTTGTCCCCCCCAGTAGATGGTGGTATGTTTCTATCATTTTTTTCAAATATTAAGTTATCTTGTCCAGTTTAATTGCCTAGAACCTAGGCATGACATTTACCCTAAAGTTAACCATTGCTGCAACATACACCAACCTATCCATAACCCAAACCTAAATCACACCTTAATTCTAAACCCTAAACTAACAAAGTGAGAACCAGTAAAAGGTCCTCACTTTAATAGCAAAATGCTCCAAAACTGTGTTCACTTTTCAACAAGTACAAGTACACACACATTTTATGTCTCATGGAGATTTAAATTCATTTGGCTTTCATATCTATGACCTAACCCATACCCTCACCATAACCATTTAGATGCACCAGCCTAATGTCACACAAATCCAACGTAAGACACAATCAAACAGAAGACACCCATCGGAAGGAAACACTTCCAAGTTCAAGTCCCTCAGAGCAAGATCTGTGGAATACAACCCCAACTCGACCAGGAAGGAAAGATGGACCAGTGAACTAAATTGGTTCAGAAACATCTACACAAGACACTCAATGGAACCAGATAACTAACACAACTGCTGGCCTCCCTGAAAAAAGAAAACAGGGCTGGGATATTCCTTTAAACCATAAGCACGTTTAAGATATTGTTATTTGAGCTCTTATAACTAAGCTTAAGGTCTAACCTTATTAGACACGGCACATAGCAGGCACAGCCCAGACTTGGCTTGGAATTTAGCATTTACTCACAACCAGGAGAGTGTCACCAATGGACTCCTGGAAAATTCTTAGCAGCCATTGGGTGGCAGGGGAAGTAAATTGAAGAACCAATACGTACCGAACTTAAACCTTAGTCCTTAACCTGACCTAACCCTCATTAGGACCTTTAAGTCTCCACAAAGTAGCATATTCCTGGGAAATTGGTCTTTGAAATTTGGCCATGGACTTTGGCTGTTTTCGTTATTTGTATTTTTTTGTTTGTTTTGTTTTTTATTCCAGCCTTGTCTTTGTTCTAAGAAAGACCAGCCAGGGGACATGATATTTTCTTATTTTTTAGATGACTATTTATGTTATTCAAGAATATCTTTGATCTCTGTTTACAATTTTATTTTCCTTTCATAGATAAAGCTAACAAAATGGAATAAAGGGTACCTTAGTGTTTGGTTGATGGAAACTGAGTAACTAAATAGGAAATTTAACAATATGTATGTGAATAGGTGACACTGAACTAAAAATAAGAAAGAAAATAGACAAGGTTAAAAGAAATAGTTTGAGTAATCCTGAAGTAATGAGGAATGACTTGAGATTTGTGCACCTTGTTGTAGATACAGACACGTTTAATGCTGTACCTGAGTCTGCAGGATCATCCACAAGTTCTTCCTTCTCTGTTATGGTTTCCACCCGCTCCCTTCTAAGGGCTTTGATCTGCAGAACAGAAAGTTGAGGAAAAAGATGCAGCAAACCAACTAAATATATAATAATGGCTAGTGTTTTTTGTCGGTATAATCATTTACAAACACTAGTTAATTCCAAATGTGAAAATCAATAATAATCTTTATATGGTATTTATATTAAATTTAAATATAAATTAACTTAATATAATTAACTTTAAATAAATTTTGTATATTTTTTGATAAAACAAATCATACAACCTCTGACTTCAATGCTTAATCTTAAATATATTGTAGATTAAGAAAAAGTAACTAGGAATGAAAACATTAACCTGGTGGTCAACACTATTTTCTTATCATCAAGCTGGAAGAAAAAATAAATAAATTATTCAAAAAAGGAGAACGCTGGTGCAGAAATTTGAAAATCAGAAATGTTTTTAGTGACAAAAACTTGAAACCATGTGTTTTCTTTATTATGTGCCATTCATCTCGATGTACTTGCAATGTTTTATACAGTTTGTTAATACTCTTGCCCTGTTTTCCTTATTAATGTACATTCAACAAATGTTGAATGCTACACTGTTGAGCATAACTTTTTTTTAATGACAGACATTATAGGATGAACTAAAATGCTACATCTAACACTTTTTTTGAAAGGAGCAAACACTTGTGTGTATCAGACTGAAAAAATAACTTGTAAATGTCTCAAAGCACTTACTTTAATTTAATTTTCAGATTTATTCTTCCTTGTTGTTAGTTGTAGAAGCCTAAAAATATTTCTGGTAGGCTTAACAAATTGGTTTATTAAACTTATTAAATATGTTTTTATTAATCTAAAACCAAGAAGGCAGATTAAATATTCCAGGTATGTTTTACCTTATTTGTACTTACCTCCCTAAGGAAGTTCTCATCTTTCAGCCTGTTTCTGAGCAGGAGGATATCAGCATACTGGCTCTCTACTGAACTCCACCGAAGGTTTTGTCGAACTGTCAAAGTCAGGTTCCCTGTGTCATGGCAAAACCTCAGCAGACGGGATGGATCTACCCAAATCTGAGTCAGACCTGCAGGAGGAGTTGCTAGGGGGTTGGGTGGGCTACAACAAGAATGGATAGCCAAATTTTAAAAATTCTGCACAGTTTATAAGAATAAAAGGATTCTTTTATAATTTCTAAAAAATATATATATCTGAAAGGGGGGTCTACGTATTTTGGCTGCTTCAAATAGTTCAGGAGGCTGGCAACTGTCTGTAGAGTCATTACCTAAAAACTTCATTTCACCTTTAGAATAACTCTAGAACAGTTTGTAGAGAGCTTCCTGGAATTAGTTTCCATGGTTGAGCATCCAAGCCTAACATCTCCAAATGCAATGTAAAGTGTTAGATGTTGTGTTCTATAGGCCATTGTCACTTGAAAAGAGAGCAAGAAAGAGGTGTTTTCTTGAGTGATAAATACTTCCTCCATGTCTGGAAATCCAATAAATGTTCTAGAGTTTGATCCCGTAGTTCCAGTAAAAGAACATAATGCTTCAGCAGTCTGAGACATTATGGACAACTTTGTGTTCTTTTGTGAAAACAGTGTGATTATCACTACTCCATGAATTTACTGGAAAATACATAGTCCTGATCTCAATCCATTTGAACTCCTTTAGGGGGAGTTAAACCAGATACTGCCAACCAGGCCTTCTCTTCAAAGATGAATGAATAATTGGTCAAAATTACCATTAAAAACACTCATAGAACCCATATCAATCAAATTGTGATTTAAAATAGGCGAGAAGTAATCAGGGCTCCATATTGTGCATATTCTACTGCACAGCAGGTTTTTCTTTCATTAAACGGGGGGCACCAACCAGGGGCTGAGCTAAATGGGGGACCCAGGGGTGGCCATGGCCACCCTTAGCCAATAACTGGCCACCCCTACCAATTTTTTCCCTCTAATACAGAAGGTAGCAGCAGTAATACTCTCAAGTGGAATATTTAAAACATTTAAATTTTTCATATACAGTATTAACAATTACTTGACAACAAAAAGACAGGTTAATTATGCACATCAATAAATAACATAGATAAATAACTATATTAATAAAAACTTAATAAAAATTTTATGTAGATATTAGTAGTTTTAAATATCAATTTTATGTAGAATGTTTATTGATAAAGATAGGTAAGTAATGACAATGGAAAAGTTGTTGACCCCAGACATCAAAGCCTAAAGAATTTTATCCACTCTACCTTATCCAGACGGATGTTTAAATATATGCGTCTATTTGTTAGCAAAGGCTGTTGGAAAGTATAGTTTGTCTTTATTTAGAAAATATGGATGTTGTGCTTGTTAATTTTCCTGTTGGAACAGCGTAGATTAACCCTGAGGTTCCTGCATCTATCCACTTCCGTCCTTCCCTCATTGTACATTGGTTATTGCCTGGCCACCCTCATAAAAATGTTCTGGCTATGCCACTGGCATCAACACCTCTGTCCCTTTGTGTAGTTTGTAAAATGTAATTTTTTTTTGTGTCTTTCTTAGAGCTCATAGGAGGATCCTAATCACTTACTTTGTGAGAAGCTCCAGCAGCTCAGTGTTGCCTGTGTTCTGTGCCAGTTGCAGTGGCGTGACCCCCTCTTCGTTAGGGAGACTGACAGCCATTAAACCCCCTGGTTGACAAAGCAACAGCTCTGCCAGTCGATACAGACCCCATCGCACAGCCAAGTGAAGGGGACACTCTCTGGGACGGAATTCTGCAGACAAGAGGAAGAGGTACATCATTTCAAAATGTTTGCATCAACATGTCCAGAAAAAAATAGATATGAAAGAATGTTAAAGAGAAATGGTGACTCAGGCAGGATGCAAGGAGAAAACAACACTTTTCAGGATCTTTTACTGATAACATGCATCCATTCTATTCAATTTAAACCAATGTAATCCAATTTAGGCTATAAAAACTGATCGCTAAATGAGGACAGATTATCTTTTTAGCAAATGGGCATTATTTCCTAAATCAAATAAGCAGTTTCATTTAGGTCCTTTTGCGCTTGAAATTATTCCAAAATATATCATTACTAAAAACTCCTGCTTATTTGGCATTACTTAAAAGCCTAAACATCAAATGCTGGCTGTGGATGGAAATTCAACACATTTCCTTATGCAAAACCAAGGAAATGATTGGATTAAAAAAATTAATTTTTAAAAACTTAAGCTCTACCAGGTACAGTTTGTTTTCTATGTGATTTGGTTTTACATGCAGCAGGCATGTATGATTTAGTTTCAAAAAGGTGATCAAATGCAAGTGGAGAATCCAAAATGATGGCAAGTCACTGAAAGGTCTCAGTTCTTTCCCCCAAGTTTCATGTGCGATTCCATGTAAACACTGCAAAGTCTACAGTTATCTCCAAAGTCAAAAGATTGAACATCTTTTTATGAGTCCAAGTCCTAAATATTAGGTTATGAATCATTATTTCTTTATCCAGAGGAGTGGATAGGATGTAATCAAGCCAAAATAAAATAGTATACATTTCATGTTAGGCAACTGAGGCTTGGAAATCACAAAAGCATAATTTGGATGTTTTTGTGCACATTTTCTTTAGGTCTGAATATATATTTGTAGAGGAAAACACAGTCTTTATGCACTATTGACCAGTTTTCTTGTAGAAAGTTAAAATCTGTGAAGTTGACATTGATTATCTTGACAGACCTGAAGTTTTTATGAGGATACACAATGTAAGGCATGTTCATCTTTATTATAGTATCAATCTATGTTGCACGCAAAGATAAAAAAAAAAAAACGTCTGAATTGCAATACATTTCAACAAATAATTTCAAAACATGCATTCAGACTCCCTAGGTATATTATATATTTAATGATGCCAAAAAGTCTTTAGAAACTAAAAAAAAATGCAATGTTCTAAAGTATTTACAACACTATAACTAAGCAGTTTCAATTCCAAAAAAGCAGATATTTGCATTATGCAGCATTTCAGAAACAATCATGTTAGAGAGACACACAGACAGACACAGGAATACTTTCCATTGGTCCAAGTTTTTATAAATCCGAAAGAGATATTAATATATAGTATCCTATATTATTTGTTTATTTCTTACAATATATTGTTGCAATATTCATCCATTTTATAGTATGTTTGCCTAATGTCTTAAAGCCCTAGTTTTTACTCATTTTCTTAAGTATTATTTAGGCCAATGACTACACAGAATGTGATCAGTGGGGGAAAAATAACAATGATTCATATAGTTGCGGACAATATGGTGATGTCATGATTGCTGTTGTCCAAGAGACTCAGAGGGAGACATTGCAGTAAAATAGGCTGCAATAACAACATTAACCAGTAAAATTATGTAGGTGGACTTACACAAGAACTCAGGTCACACAAACAGATGGTGGCAGCTAGTAAACAACAGTCGGAAGAAACCTTGCATGCAAATGCTCACTTACCTTTAGATTAACTGAACTGTGCCAGCGGTTACTTCCTGATGGAAAGGCTCTATTAACCACATTACGCACTGCTTAATTGGCTTTGATGAATCAGAGAGAAGCACATATGTGACTATGTTCACTTCCGATGTCAACCATTTGAGCACAGAGAATTGGAATGATGGCAGAGGGTGGATTAGAGGACAGAGGGGTTGGACAGTTCCCCCTACTACAAAGAGTTTGCTTTAATTTTACTCCACAAAAGCTTTTAACGCAAAACCTGAACAATGAAACAATAAAGAAAATGTCCACTTGAATCTGAAGATTTTAAAAGAACCCGGTTTTATATACTCCCTAAAAAAAGACCACTTTATATTATTTTAAGAATGCCATCATCTGCACTTTTTTATGATATGATAAAAAAGGGTGTCCTACTCTCACCATCTCCATGGTGACTCCCCAGTACATTCCACTTTGGAGGAATGTCCAGATTGGCCATAGCAAGGGCCACTTTTCGATCCATAGCCCACCGAGAGCTCTCGTGCTGCAAACTGAAGAGGCTGCTCAGTTCCTTGTGATCCACAGCGCTCAGATGATGTCCGTGGATAATGATATGCTCTGCCAAATCCTGAGAAAAATGATAAGTCGTCAACTAGATCAAAGAAGTGCTGTAGCTAAAAGGACAGCTATGCAAACTTAAAAAAAAAGGATTTTCTAAATTGGTGCTTGATTTTTTTTTAACACTACTGAGAAGATTAGTCCCAATCTGCACCAAACATCTTAGGAAATGTTTATTCTCAGTCAAAAAAATATATGAATATACATATAAATTTTATATAAATATAAAAGTCTTGGGGCTTTTCTAACATAGGAATTTTATTGACAAATGGATTTTAACATCATATCATATTCTATATATTTCAACAAACAAAAGTATATTCATTTAGATTAACAATAAAAGCTGAAGCGAAGACATTTATTATTTTCAGTAAAATTTTATTTAAAAGAAAATCTTTTGGTGGAGATCATTAAGGACATAATTCAGTTTTTTCTCACATAAAATGTTAAAAAATACACAAAGGCATATCACATTGTTTGAACGTAATGGGAATTATTAGAGCAATTTAAAGGCAATATGCCCTTTTTAATCCTCATAAATATCGTCAGTGAGCCTCTGACTCTGAGGCCCTTACAGATAGGAGCCAGCAGCTTATTAATCCAATAAGGAAAGATGTCTCAAAATAAATCTACTCTATAGACCACATTTACAGGTCTTGAAGCCAATGTTTTTTTCTATTTGCCCAAATCTGGGTCAGACTTGTGGGAGGAGTGGCTAGGGGATTGGGTGGGCTACAACAAGAATGGGTAGTCAAATTTAAAAAATACTGTTATTAACAAATGCTCAGGCTTGTTCTGTAAACTGCTCAGTATTACCCTGTCATACATTTGTCCTTAATGTTACATCTATTTTCTCTTAAAGAAAAATATGAGTAAAGATTTTAAGGACACAAAAAATATGAAGCCCTGGGCCATTTCTAGATTTTGCAATTAGGGCCAACTTTAAGAGTTATGGAGGGGTCAATGTCTTCCAACTTTTTTTTCACCTAGAAACATGACTTTGTTATTTTTTCAATAAATAACACAATTCTTGTTTTGCTTTTTTAAATCATCTTATTGTCCAAAGATAAAACAGGGACTGTACATCTACATTACAACCCTTCCATTAAAAGCAGACATTGTCATTAAATGAAATTGACAAAAGTATATATATATATATATATATATATATATATATATATATATATATATATATATATATATATATATATATATAAACATGTCTCCTAGACTTCTCCCATGGCTGTTATACTGGAAATGCATGTCGTCTTCAGAACATTTTTTGTAAGATTAATACATCAGTTCAGGTCATAAAAATAGGATTTAATGAACTCACCTGTGCATCATCATTTACATACTCTATAGAAGCCCCACCTACCCAGGTGAGGTGCAGGGTTTCAGAGCACAGAAAGGCCCGCACAGAGACCTCCTCAGGCAGATTGTGTCCTAAAGAACAAGCAAAATTAACTTTATATTTGGTTAAACATTTACTAATTCTTCTTTTCCCCATTGTAGCAGGTGGTGTTGGCTGTAATTAATGTAATAGCAGTTGTATATCTCTATGATTACCTGTCTTGCTTGTGATTACCTGGCCCAATAAAATATACCTTTTACCAATCACACCACTACAAATACGCTTTAGATCTATATGCTATATATAAAAATGCACAGCATAAAAACAACGCTGCAGTGTTACTTTTACACACGTAAACATGCATAAAGATTGAGAGATAAAAAAGCTTGTTAATATATCTAACACTAAGTCTGCACTGAAATAAATTATATTGCTAAAAGCTTTGGATCACACCACCATTTTTAATGAATTTAGTTATATACCTGTCTTTTTTTCATGGCTGTGTGCATGTTCATGTGGGGAAGCATAATTTGCCTGCTTAAATTTTATAGATCTTACAGATTCTACATATCTTATAGAAGATCTTTGGGACAACTTTGAGCACTTGCTACAATTCTGTTTTTTTTTTTTTCTCTATCCATGAATGTGCATGAAAATATGTCTGCAATCACTTTGGGGAGAAGGAGATAAAGATACAATGACCAATGTAGAAAATAGAATCTGTGCACATGTAAATGTATTTACAATTATATTAGAATAATATTTGTAGGGCAAAAAAAAGTTTTTTGGTGGAACAAGAACAAAACTTCATTAGGAAACTAAACATTTTGGCATGTTTATAGATTAAAAAAATGACCACGCAAAGCAACCAGAGAGCAACAAACCATTACAGTGTCTGTACAGGGTTATTGAAAGGCAGGGGGGACAAAAACAACTTCCCTCACTCACTCCCCATGAGCACTATCTTTACACAAGAGAGATATTTCTAATTCTTAATTGTTTCTTTATGGGCTCTAGGGGAAGCACAATTAGGTTTCATTAAACTATTGTTGGTATTTCCTTTATTTGCATTATTTTAGGGCAAGTTTAGGTAATAAAGCACATTGCTGTCTGTCAGCTGGTGAATCAAAAAGTCAGCTCTTCCATTTTTATGAGTGATATTTAATCTTTATCATTTAGTATTATTTTTGGTGGGGGCTTTACCATAGTACAACTTGTAGAGCTATTGCCTTGCAGCAAAAAACACCTCATTTCGATCCTTGACCTAAAGGCTTTTTGAATAGGGATTGCATGTTCTCCTTGCACATGCATGGATACTCTCTGGGTACTCCAGCTTCCAGCCACAGATAAATAAAAAAAACGTCTAGCAGGTTTGCTGGCATCTCCAAACTGCCCTTGAGGGTGTGTGAATAGTTGTTATCTCCCCAAAGACTGCAGTAGATAGGCACCAGTCCCTTGTGATCCTGATAGACAAGCAGAAAGAAAAGGATGGATGTTTCCATCTTTTTCAATATTTTTACTGTTGTTTCCCAGCATTTTAAGATATAAATAAATAAAGTGCATTATAAATTACTATTGCTATTATTGTTGAGGGCTGCAAGATGGTGCAGGCCCAGGGTCTTTCTGCATGGAGTTTGCATGTTCTCCCTGTACATAAATGGGTTCACTCCAGGTACTTGGCTTCCTACCACCATCACAAAATATAATTGGTAGGTTAATTAGCGTCTCTAAATTGTTCTTAGGTGTGACTATGCATGGTTTTATGTCTCTTTGTCACAGTGCGATGGCCTGGTGACTTTTCCACGGTGTACCCTGCCTTTTGCCCATAGAATGCTGGAGATAGGCCCCGCCCCCACCCCATGATGCTGACGGATTAAACGGGAGATGTTTGATGGAAGGATTATTTTTATTGTTATCGCTGATAGAATTATCAAAGTATTCCTTTTTTTATTATAATAAATTACAATATTTGTAGATACCAACAACAATTACTATTTTTTTTTTTTGGTAACAGGTCATTTAATAATCCTTATTTGGAATCTTTGAAGATCAAAAGCACAATGTGTATGTTCTGCTAAATTCAGGGGGTGTTCTGTGATAAAATGCACTGAACATTCAGTCAAAGATTGATCAACGTAAGGTTTAAGAATTTTTTTAATGTGTAGTTGTTTTTTGAAAACATTTATAATTTTATTCAGATTTTTTGTATACCCTCCTTTTTTAGAGACAGCTTTGAAAGGATCTATTCAACTTTAAAAAATACTAAGAATCACTCTCCAAATGTGCTTTGGAAAAGCAGCAGTTTCATGCATGGGACAGATCTTATTAAACAGCTGATCCAACTATTTCCACCTCTAAAGAAAGAAATAGAATAAAAACTTTAAGTTTAAAAAAGCAATCTTGTAGTATTAAGCAAAATAAATACCTGGCACAATAAAGTAGAGCATGACATCATTTTGAGCCCGGGTTACATGGACCAGCGTGGATCCTTCTAGAACAACATAGACCTCGGCGTCTTCTGGCACTGAATCCAAACCCTCCAGCAATGCAAATACTTTTGCCTCACCCTGAGATAAAGGAAGGTGAGAGTACTTAACAGAAAAAAAAAAAAAAAGTTATACAGAGAAATACAGATCTTCTTCCCAAGTATGCAGGGTTATTTTAAACTTTGACTTTATTCTGATGTAGGATTCTGCAGATTTATAAAGTACACAAAATCCCCCCAGAGCACTCCCTGAGGGCACAATAAAGCATCCTCCCTCAATAAAAACAGGAATGCCTCTGTGTGTCCAGTGCAAAGACCTGGTCTGATCCAAACAGGCAAAAATAATTAAACTTCTCATATAAAGTGTTACAAAAAATGCAGAACTTGAGTGTTGATGCAAATCCAATATCAGGATGTTTTAAACATTGAAGTCAATGTCAGTACCTGTTATGGTGTCTCAATAACAATGAAGTTATTTTTCTTACAAATTAAAGGGGAATTTATTTTCATGGTTTGAGTTCCACTTTAAATCACGGCTTCCTTTATAATAATTAGTTTATTGATATGTGGTTAATTAATTGTTAAGCACTTTATCGTTGATACATAGGTGTTTATTATGCATTCAACGTAACATGCATGCTTAAAAATATGCTTATTTTGTGTAAGATTGTCTGAAATATTGATTATAAGCAATGCTAAATGAAATGTGGAGTTGAATGGTTTAGGCTAACCGTGCTGCAAGAAATTGGTGGTTTCTTCTTTTGCATGCCCTCAATTATTGCATAACAATTTCTAACACATATGGATGAGTTACAAAGTGTTAAAAAAAACAATTATTAACATATCTAAGCATTTAAACTATTAGACATATATACTGTAATGTGAGCCTTAATATAAAGTAGTACCAAGTTTTATTATATAGTGAATTATCATGCAGGAGGTAGTGATCGGATGATGGGTACACTTTGTCCAGAAAGGGATGGAATTGTTCAGCAACTTTATTCCGATGGCAACAATGTGCCAAGTAAAAATCAACCACATGTTAAATATAACCAAGCCATCTGAAAGCTACATATGGAATACATCCACACATCCAACCAGGCAACAGTTTTCTACTTTGTTATTGACCAAGTTTGATTAACCTGTGGCAAAGTAGCCTTTGATCCATTCATACCTGACAGAACCGGCAATTTGATCCTCTGCAGCTCCTGCCTTTTGGCTTCAAGGTTAGAGGTATTGTGAATTCAGAGATAAAATTCAGAATACCCTGATCTTAACTTGTTATTCTTTTATCTACTATTCCCATTCAAACATCTTGAAGCAGTCTTTCTATTCTTCTCATCAAAAAGAGATTGCTTTATTGTGAAATACAACTCAACGTGCAACAACCATGCCATGTTAAAAGACACTAAATAACATTTCTTTTCTCATTTATAAGATTAAGTGTCTCTTGTCTGTGTCTTATAGCTGTAATTACTCATATTCTACCAATGATGCTGCAATGTTCCAAGTCATAAGGAAAAATAAATAAATTTTTCCACCTGAAGTGTCCTAAATAGACCCAAGTATTGAGGCCACAAGGCATGTGAGTTATTCTTAGAAACATATCAAACAACTGACATGGGCTGGAGAGCAGGAGATGGAATGAAGAAAAAAAGCTCAGCCAATATGTTGAATATAAATTAACATAGATAAGAAGATTGTTGTGCTCGTTTATCTTGAGACATATCAGTCTTGCTAAACGTCGGCCTAATTTTGTTATGGAATAAACTGAGATGTTTTTCTTTAAACATCTCAAGTAGAGAGAGGCTAATTATGTCTCTATTTCTCTCTGGGCCAGATCAAACAGTCTGTAGCACTAAATCCTTGACCCCATTGCAAAACACTGTAAGGTTATGGAAATAGGATGGAAATAAAAAAGACATTTGTAAATGAAAGTCATGCTTGATAAGAATCTCATCCCACCAACACAGAACTGTGATCTGGGTTTGCAAATGTTTGAGGCTTTCACAATATATTCTAAATTAACATTGTGAAAGCAAATTTATATCTTTGAAAGAATGGAAAAGAAAGAAGCCGTAGGACTACGTGATATCAAATGAGATGGATCTATTATATAAATTAAAGTTATATAAGTTTAAAGTTGCCTTCCATGTCATCCTCTTAAAAAGTTTTGCAAAGATAATGTCACAAAGTAAGGCTGCCATCCAATCAAAAAGACCTAATAATAATTTTTTAACTTCACTTTAGGTGTTTGCCAAAAACACTTTTAAAGGGGGTGCAGTTTCCTCTTATACGTTACATTGCTGTCTTCCTATTGATGTTATAATCATTATTACAATTTCTGCATATAGCCTATGTTATGTAGACTTATGTAGTCCTTTTTTCTGTTTTGTGTGTTTTTTGTTTTGTTTGTTGTTGTTTTTCTTTTTTTTTGCATGCATGGAGACCAACCTAGACGGGTGCTAATCTCGTTATATATCCTCTCTTCCCTTTAAAACCATCTCCCCATCTTTTTCTGTCTCCTATTGTTTTTCTTTATAGTCCTGTGTCCATGAAAAATGTAACCAACAACATATATTTTCATTAATTACGTTGAATACATATATACAACAAGTGGAGGTCTAAGACAGAAATCGTGAAAGTAAATCTTTTGGGCGTCATAGTGACAGACTATAGTTTTAAGTGGCACATGGGCAGAACAGGACAAAGAAACAAAGAAATTTACATTTCATTGGAAAAGTAAAGTTAAAAAAATGACAGCACAGCTCAGTATATCAACCTTAAATACTTTGAGGAGATACAGATGTAAAAAAGAAGTCATCTGATCTAACAAATTAAATATGCTATGACCAAAATTGACAGTTGTGTGTAATGATGTAGATCTTATGTAAGATGGAGGATTTAACTGTTCATTATTCCAGGCCAGAATTAAGACAAAATATAATGTCAAATAATAAAAAAAAAAAAAAGAATTGAAACCCTTTTGTTTAAATCCATTGAAAACTTTCTCTTATCACCAAGGAGTCTATATGAATCAAATTGGGCTCAATATATAACAACTGACCCTTACCTGAGCCTGCACCCACCCTCAATAGTCACTTACCAAGTTACACCTTGATCACACACTTTATATAACCAATAACCAGCTTCTTGAATTATCCTTACCGGATATTTCAACCTTCTTCTTGAAAGAATGTTTTGTTAGATTTATTCATATCCAAGAACATACCTGGCTTTCAAGCCTTCACAAAGGTTCAAGAAGGCCATAGTATAAGCCTAATGTTCTATTTTATCCACCCAAGACTCTTTTCAACAAATATTTTGTATCATATGCTGTTGGAACATGGATTAAGACCATGTTTTAACCAACCAGAAAAAAATGGGAGGATGTTCTCCTTAATTATTTGATCCATTTTGTGCAATACACAGGTACATATGATTTAAATGAGCCAGACGCTGCTGTCAATATGCCTAAAAACTGTAACATTACTCTCTGAAAGCCGCATATTATCTTAACATGTAACAAGTTATTATTGTGGCCAAATATATCTCCATAGAGGGGATTTGTGTTTTGCATTTTAGTTATGGTTAAAGGGAATTACAGTGCCTTGCGAAAGTATTCGCCCCCCTTGAACTTTTCAACCATTTGCCAAATTTTAGGCATGCAATTATTTTGGAGAATCAACAACAAATGGGACACAATTATGAAGTGGTACATGATCTATTGGATATTTTAAACTTTTTTAACAAATAAAAGACTGAGGAGTGGGGCGTTCAAAATTAATTGGCCCCTTTACTTTCTGTGCAGCAAACTCTCTCCAGGAGTTCAGTGAGGATTTCTGAATGATCCAATGTTGACCTAAATGACCGAGGATGATAAACAGAATCCACCTGTGTGTAATCAAGTCTGCATATAAATGCACCTACTCTGTGATAGTCTAAGAGGTCTGTTTAAAGCACAGAGAGCATCCTAAAGGACAAGGAACACACCAGGCAGATACCAGATACTGTTGTGGAGAAGTTAAAGGCCGGAATTGGATACAAAAACATTTTGCAAGCTTTAAACATCCCAAGGAGCACTGTTCAAGCTATTATATTGACATGTAAGGAGTATCAGACCACTACAAATCTACAAAGATCTAGCCACCCCTCTAAACTTTCAGCTCAAACTAAGACAACGCTGATCAGAGATGCAGCCATAAGGCCTATGATCACTTTGGATGAACCGCAGAGATCTACAGCTGAGGTGGGAAACTATGTCCATAGGACAACAGTCATATACAGCGCATATCAGGCCTTTATGGAAGAAAGACATTTCTTAAAGATATCCATAAAAAGTCTTGTTCAAAGTTTGCCACAAGCCACCTGGGAGACAGAGCAAACATTTGGAAGAAGGTCCTCTGGTCAGATGAGACTGTAATCAAACTTTTTTGGTAACAATGCAAAACGTCAAGTTTGGCGTGAAGCAACACAGCTCATCACCCTGAACTCACCACCCCAACTGTCAAACGTGGTTGTATCAGCATCATGGTTTGGGTCTGCTTTTCTTCAGCAGGGACAGGGAAGATGGTTAAAACTGATAGGAAAATGGATGGAGCCAAATACAGTACCATAGTGGAAGAAAACATTTTGGAATCTGAAAAATACCTGAGACTGGGACAGAGATTTATTGTCTGACAAGTCAATGATCAAAAACATACAGCAAAATCTACAATGGAGCGGTTCACAAATAAACATATCCAGGTGTTAGAACGGCCAAGTCAGGTTAGTGCGCACGACCCATGAATGGAGGCCTTAGTCCTCAACACGGCTCACCAGGGTTCCAATCCGACCTGTGGTCCTTTGCCGTATGTCTCTCCCTCTCTCTCATACCCTCTTTCCTGTCAGCCTACTGTGGAGAAAAAAAGCCACTAGTGCTGTAAAAAAAAAGCTAAAAAAAAGAATGGAAAACTCAAAGTCACTGAAACACTTTCCATCCAACCTCACTGGAGCAGCTCGAGCTGTTTTGCAACGAAGAACAGAAAAAAGCGTCAGTCTCTGTGCAAAACTGATAGAGACATACCTTGAGCTGTAATTGCAGGTGGCGCTAGAAAGAATCAACGTAAGGGGGCTAAGTAATTTTGCACACCCAAATTTTTTTTTTTTATTTGCTAAAAAATAAACTTTATTAAAACTTTATTCCACCTCATGATTATGTCCCACTTGTTGCTGATTCTTCACAAACAATTACAATTCTATATCTTCTAGTTTGAAGCCTGAAATATGGCAAAAGGTTGAAAAGTTCAATGGGGTCGAATACTTTTGCAAGGCACTGTATTTAACAGCAAAGACCTCTTTCTTACTCAGTAATTTGTCCCTACATGTCCAAGTCAAACATGCTTGACTGGACAGGATTTTATATCAGAAGCTTAGGGATGGCAACAAAAAATAGTGAGTGACCAGTTAGCAGAGGTGTTATGTATTTGAGGTTTTGAGGAAAATGTTGGTTCCAAACGGATTAGAGAAAACTGAAAGGAATTCCTGTGTGTTGCATTTTCTTTCCATTATACAAAAATAATGGTTTGAATGCAATGAAAGGCTCAAAATAAATATTAAAATCCTCCATCGTAACCATCCTAAGTGTTTTTACATATTGTGGTTTTTGGAAACACGGTGACAGATAGAAAGCTGATTCTGAGAACAACACTAGCAACACATTTTAACAACATGCCAAGAATTACAGAGCCAGACAGCTGCATTAAACTCTTTACAGCATGTTGCATGATGACACAACCCATATCTGCAGCATATAGGTGACATTACACAGATTGCAGAACTGGCACAATGGCCAAAAACTGAAAAAAAAAAACACATAGTAAGAAATTCAGATTTTAACATATTCTCTGTTTTTTGTCATTGAGTATTTACATGGGATTTTTTTTAATGACTCTAAACAAATCTATATATTTTCTTAAGGATATATAGTTTGTTTTTTTAAACATAGCTTTCCACAAATACAATATACGGTATCATAGAAGAAAAACTATCCATTCTATATTACAGGAAATGGAAGCAAACTTCCAGCAATAGAGATCTAAAAAACAAATTAAAAAGTATACATTTCTAAAAGGCCATTCCTTCGCTATAGAGCTGTATTTCACAAGACAGAAAAAAAAGACTGTTGTTTAGGCTGCAGACTCCTGTGTTGGTCAGCTGCTTTACACAACCAATCAGCCCAACAAAAAAAACAAAATCTACTCCTTATCAAACTCTCAAGCACTAAAAGACTCAGTGATATATCTAAGAGGTCTTCTACCTACTGTATATTGTCATTACTTATGTCCCCTGGTTCCTATTCTACAAAATTCAAGCTCTTGTAAACTGAATTATTTAAACACCCTTCATCCATTTGCACGTTGACGAATTATCTACCATTAATTTGGGAAAAGTTTTTTGAACAATAGGCTCTGAACTAAGAATTTAGAAGCTAAGGTGAAACATTCAAGCATTTCAAGCACAGTGAAAAGAACAATAAAACAAACACGAAGCTACCTGCTTTCGACAAGTAACAATATTGGAAATTCTGCTAAAATCTACAGTATTTATTTAAAATAAAATTCAACAAATATTGATTAAATTAAGATTTAAAACCAGTTAAAGTTCAAATAGTTTACTAAGGCTAATGAATGAATGGAAATACAATTTCAATATAGTAAATATGGCCTTTTACAACATTTTCCCTTTTACCAGCTGTGTCTTAGCATTGTAATGTTATTTTTCTTTGTAAAAAAAAAAAAAAAAAACAGGATAACTAAAGACTTTCAACCTACGAAAATGGTCAAGTTGGGCCTCCATTAATGCTTGATATTATTTAGGTAACCTTTAATCATAAAAAAAATATTTTCAATACATAGCAGCTTTGAAAAGATCTTTTTGAACTGAAAGTTGTGTGAGGAATTGATTATTTGTTTGATCTTCAAAGTGGCTTTGGTCGCTCAGTGTTTGCTCCCACTGTCGAGATCCCCATACCTGAAAGCATTAATATGTATTTGACCGCTCTGTTTGAACAATGCTACAGCACCCTTGACAGAACCATTTAAATGTTTACCAATAGGAACTCCACAAACCAAACACAGAACAAATACAAATATTATTCTTTAAGTTTTTATTATAGGGTAACTGATTTACCAGCTGTATAAATAAGTGTCAGACAAGCATTGTTACTATCAAAGTGACTGATTAGACTTTTGCGCTTTTGGTGCTCTAAAGTTTTGATTAAGTGTTGAGATAAACATTTCTGTAGCAGACCACAGATACGTTAAATTCACCGAGCAATTAAAGATCATTAGTCAGTAAGCATCAGTTAATATAATACCATGTTCTTACTAATGATTTAAAATCCCATTGCATAACTTCAAGAGGAATTGTAATTGAATATGGTTGCTAATGGAGAGACAGCAGCAATTTACCAGGGTTCAAATGTAAAAGTTCTATTTACTTTATAGGACAGACAGTGGCACGGGAAGGGGGGTGCTGTGGGGGCTGCAGCCTCCCTCGTCATAGCATCAGCCCCCCATGGTGGGGGGCAACATAATATTGTACTTAAAAACATGAAATTATTTATGTATTTATTTTTTAAAAGACTGTGTTTGATATGGGATTAAAATGATGGGCTGTGTATAAGATATAAACTAATGATTCATTATTTTAATATTTCATAAAAAACTAGGCTACTACCCCAGAAGTGCTTCCGCCACCTTACATTCGTTTAGGCATGGGTAGCAATAGGCAGCAGAAACGTATTTCTGACTATTTCGAGGTGAGAAATGGTTTTAATTCCCCTATACGCTAGAATAAGGCTGCATATCACTAAATATTATGTCTGTATTAAGCTATTAAGTGATAAAATATGAAATTATTATTTTTTTTTTGTGTGTTTTTTGTTTCAGATATGAAATCATTCCCCCATATCCATAGTCGAATGGACTTTCAAGATGTTCAATGCTCAGTTTAGGCTATATTTAGGCCATGTTTCATTCAAGTATTCCTGTTCCTGTTGATTGCAAGCTGTTGTTTGTTTTCAATTCAATTCAGTTTATTTCTATAGCGCCAAATTCACAACACATGTCATCTCAAAGCACTTTACAGTTCAACCAGATCATCCAGTCAATTGATACAAAGTTTTCTATCTAAGGAAAACCAGTTGATTGCATCGACTCATTGACTCAGATACAATCCCTCACACTAAGCATGCTTTTAGCGACAGTGGAGAGGAAAAACTCCCTTTTAACAGGAAGAAACCTCCAGCAGAACCAGGCTCAGTGTGAGCGGCCATCTGCTGAGGCTGACTGGGGTTCAAGGAGACGGAAGCAGAGACATAAAAAGCAGCTGTAAAAGGCGGCCCCGTCCAGGAAACACACAGCCAGGCAGACGATCAATTTTGAAAGATTAAAAGAGAAGATATAAAGTTTAAAATGTTCATGCTTTGTTCCGATGCATTTTAAATGGCAGTTTTTGGCGACAAATGTAGGCCTACAATATTATGTTAAAAACGTCAGCCACAGCCCTCAACAAAATGAAGTCATGTGTTTTCCAACCCAGCCATCAGCCCCCCTCGCTTGAAACAGCTTCCAGCGCGCCTGAGGACAGACCAAAACAAAGTATGTCATTGTTAAAATCTAGGCAAACGTTTCAAAAGGTTTCTTACAAATAGAAAAGTGTGCCATGCATTTTCATTTGGACCCATTCATTCTGTTTATTCTAGAGGGTGACCCGACTCCAAACCTATCAAGACATTGCCGTCCACCCCAGCGAACAAGCCAGGCAGGGAAAGCGAGAGAAGCAGCCAAGAGGCCCATGGAGAAGAATCCCAGGTTTACCGCTAAGGTTACGAAATGTGTTGACAGGAAAACAAATTACTGGTTGTGTACTCAACACATCTGGTGTTTGTGGTATTGTGGAAAGAATAAAGCTATTGTTTAAACACAAACATAAGGAGCCTAGCTTGCAGTTTATTAAAAGCAAGTGGCACAGGAAAAACAGAAGAAGATGACTTGGTCAGAAGAGACCCATATTAAATGTTTGGGCCCTAAACTAAAATTATAAAGGAACCTGAACACACTATCCCTATAGTGAAACATGGTGATGGCAGTATCAGGGTGTGGGAAGCTCAGTTTGCTCAGAAGGAACATGGAGGATAGCCTGAGCTGATAGGAAGCTTAATACATAGCAGTTCAATAGATAATATAAGGCTGCAAATTACTTGAAATTGAGCTTCACAATTTGAAAACATACAGTCAGAGCTAAAACTCCAGACTGAAATTACATTTGAGATTCTGAGGCCAAACGTTAAAGATGATGTAAACATAGGTTTTCTATCAAACTCAACTTAGGTTCAGCTCTTCTGCAAAGGCTCGTGGGTGAAGCCTTTAAAGTGTGGACATTCACACAACGTAGAGATGGGACTAAAGACTTGAAGCATTAATGGGATTGAAACGATCATTTGAAGGGCTGAATTAACTGAAATGGGTAACAAACTTTCCTATTTTACAAAATCAAGCAGTCTAAATATGCATGAGAAGCATCAAAATGTTAATTTTATTAATGAGGGCACTGATTTCTCAGAGCTATCTACAGTCATTTGGTAGAGATTTTCCACAGGGAGACCAATTTTTAAGATTAACTAGAAAAGCTATTAAACTTTACAGGACATGTACTCACATAGAGGGGCACCTTCCTCCTGCTAAGCTCCATCACCAGCTGCAAGCAGAAAAAAAAATGACAAAAAAATTTAAAGAAATAAAAAAGATGGGGGGAAATGCATTGAGTATACCATGCGACTCCTTCCTTATGGGGTTTTTGTTTTTCCATTTGATCCTGAAGAGGTTATCAAAGCAGTCAGAAGGGTCACATCTATAAAAACATTTTTTATTTTTTTTATTTTATCAAAAGAAGTTGAACAATGATTTTAATGAATGACCTTCTTGCTTTGGTGTGTGTAAAGAGAGAAGACCAGAATGTCCACGAATCTGATACACACATGCTAGTTTGATACTGAGCGTGCCCGCTGACGTGCACGAGCAGGAAATCGATTACATTTCAATGCTGCAGGGTTCAGATCTGCTCTGTGTCAGCGGACACTTCCTAAATGAGACCCAGCAGCGAGATCTTAAACTGCCACAGTCATTGCTCATAATGAGACAGCTTCCTGTCCACTTCCAGTCTTCTCAAATCACACTCAGAAAGAAGAAAGCAAATCTTCCTCCAGGGGATAAGTGTGGAACTAGCTGTTTATGACACAGCAAATGTCTTCCATAATTAATAAAAGCATTAAATATGCTTAAATAGTTGCACTGAAAATGTTTTTTTTTTCTCTATGGCTCTAATTTATAACCAGATGCATATTCAGCTGCAGAAGCTTCCAAGACCCCTAAAAACACTTCTGCAACAAATTAAAATATCCTAAACTGACATAAATGCAATTATTTTGTCCTTACCTTGCAAGTAGAACCTGGGGGTGAGCTGTATTTCCTTCAGAACAAGCTCTTAACTGGGATTCATATTCTTCTTGTAAATAAGCGATCAGACTGAGGCCACTGCTGCATGCAGACTGTCTCAGCCTTCCTCTGGTACAGCACTGATGCTTTTTCAGTCTTCAGCTAAAATCCCTCCTTACATCATATAGGTACCTTACCTTATTGCTACAGTGACCTCAAGTGGAAGAAAATAAAACAGGCAAATTCATGTTTAAGCATACATTTTCAGTGGAAATTTACAGTCCCTGGCACCTAAAGCCACTTCAAAAATTTCCAACTTTGACAAATTCTTCAGTATGGATATGGTTTTCAAAGTTTTTCACAAATAACTGTCTAGGCCAGGGGTTTGCAACCTTTAAAAGTCCAACGAGCCATTTTTCCAGAGCCCAGACAAGCATTAGTTGTTTTCTGAGCCAGAAATTTTACATGACCTTTTCATAAAATAAAATGTATTTTTCAAGATGTACAATATTATCGTTATCGGACAATATTAGCTTAATAACTAATACACCAATATATTCAGCAATATATAAGGCTCTGTTTTTGTGATATAACTTGAGAATTAGGCAGTGCCCACGCCAAAGTTCGACAACAAGGAGATTCTGAAGTAGAGATGTTGCTGGTATTGATGTTTTTTAAAGTCACAGAAACAGATAGTCACTCTGCTATTTGCATGAGTGCAAAGGACAGAAGGGAGCAGACAGCATAGTGTATGTAAGTAAATCTAGGGGGAAAAAATATGTGTTATTAGATTGTTGAGTTGTTAAATATCAGCACATCAGATTTCAGCAAAAATTCCAATACCGTGCATCCCTGTGTACAGTTGTGCATGAAAGTTTACATACCTGTCCATTAAAGACAGACAAAAGTAATAATAAAAATAATAAAAACAATGGAAATCATGAAATTAATTTTATATATAAAACCTATGATCATCCACCTAAACTCAACAAACCTGACCTTAATAACAGAGCAAGAAAAAAAGTAAGTGTAGTTTTATAACAGCTAGAAGTCCACAAATCATGCAGCGAACACAGGAAACGTGGAAGGTGCTTTGCTGCAGTTAGACCAAACTAAATTACGTGCAATTTCGTGATCTTTTGTCCCTATTTTGGAGAGAATCTGGTCAGAGATGATTGAGAGGAGCCAAGTACAGGGTAATGTTATGACCGAATTTAATAAGTTGCTTTTTTTGCCTTTTTTTTAAGTCTTTGAAAACAGTGTATTGCTGTTTTAATAGCATGATCATTAAATATGCACAATTTCTAATCAGAATATTTACATTGTACTGTATAAAAAAATGAAACTATATATTATCTTCCTTCTACTTTGTGATTCTTTGTGTTGGTCATCACAAAATAAATCCTCAACCATCCATTAAAGTTAAAAAAAAAAAAAGAAAAAGTCTAAACAATCCAGGAGCGTCAATATTTTTGTAATCATAACAAAAAGACCAACTAATGCCATGTTGTTCTTTAAACAAAAAAAAGCATGACTTATGAAAAAAAAAAAGTTTATTTTTCTTTGCTTACAAGTGTCAGATATTCTGAAAATACTTCAGACACATACATATTCACATTTACAACCGAAAATGTTACAAGTATTAATATTAAAGCAAATCTTTTAATCTGCTTCCAAAGAGTCTTCACATAAATGCATGGTCCCGTTTTCATTAGGCGCCCATGTTAAAACCAGAGGGTTTACACTGAAACTGGATCAGATGGATTGAAGGAGGCATACTCTGCTATGATTGGTTGATGTTTCCTTAGCTGTTTAAAGAAAGAAGAAAACAAATCTTTTCAAAGGCGTCTATCATCTTACATTGTTTCAGACGCTAATGATAAGTATAATATTTATTTTGCAAAAAGATTTTAACACATAAAATGTATTAAAAAATGAAGCTAGTCTGGGTAAAGTGTTGAACGGACCCAGTCTTTTGCTTTGTGACCTTTCACAGCAGAACACAGCTGCTGGTTTAAATTCATAACAAATCAAACTATCTGTCAAAGAGCATCATAAAGGGAGAAATCTGATTGGCTTGTTTATACTCCAATTGTATTGATGGGGGTTTAAAAACAAATGTTAGTTCAGTCGAGATAGAAGACTTTGGTCTATGGATGCCCACCAGTAGACCTCCCATCCATCAGCATGCAAAATGTTGCATTCACCGTAGATTTTATATCAATCACATATGGTGTTTCGTGATGTTTATACACAGAATGATCTCCTGACCCCAATTGAGATTTTATAAAAATCACCTTAACCCTGGCTAAAATCAGTTCTTCCTCTCAGTTGATCTCAGGTGACATGAAGCTCTGATCTTGAGCTGCATGCTTCGCCTTGAGCCAAGCCATTAGATCTGCTATTGTCGGAGAACGGCACCTCCTTACGAGGAATGGAGGTGGCAAACATGGTGTCCAGCATTCCTAGGACCTCCAGGAGCTCCCGCTCCAAGTTGATCTCAGACTCAAGCAGGCTCTGAAGGCGCAGCAGCTGCCGGTCGATCAGCGCTGACTGGCCGACCACTGACTTGTAGATGTCCAGGATCATCTCCGCTGCAGTCACGAGAATGGGGCTGAACCTAGTGTCAACTATGTTTCTGAGGAAGAAACAGAGAACATTTTTAAACTTTCAATTAGTGAATCGATACATGCCCCGTCTGTCTTTAATTCTTAACTTTAAGGATTTGTGTTGAAAACATTAGATCTGATCTGCTCCATACCCGATGACAAAGTGGAGTAACTGAGAGAGCTGCTCCTCATCTCTTCCTGCGAGTGCGTTCTTTAGAGTTCCTCTACGGTCAAGCTCCTTCATGACAGCCACAGTGACCTCTGGCTGCCTCTTTCTTAACCAGGGCTGTCAGAAAAGAAGATAAAAAAAAACTTAATTTGCCCCTTAACAGTCGGCCTCGGCTAAAACCTATTGGCTCCTGAAGCCTCTGGGGCCCACCAGAGGGCAATGGATGGTCACCTGGTTGAAAGGCTATCTAAGCCATTCTTTACTAATGTAATGATTTTAATCATAGCAAAAAATATATATAAACATTATTTAACGTTTCAGATTCAGGACAAGAACTTAAGCTAAGCTCAGAAATAAGTCTAAGATCAGGATATTTAGTTTTCACTGCTGGTGAACAGAAAAAAAAAGTTGTCACAAGATTTCGGGTAACATGATTTTACATTATATTTGATTTCAGTCTCATTTAACTTAAGGCTCATAGAAATTATCTACAAACTATGCAAAAGTGTTTTTACTACAGTGGTTTAAATATCAGGAGATTTCAGCTGCAAAGAAAAGAATTGCATTGTTCTCTACTGAATTGACATGATGGATGACAGAGGAAAGTGAAGATCAGATTTATGGATAAATGTGACTGATCTAAGGATTTCTCTGGACTGTTCATTATCATTTTATGAACTGAGACAGAATTTTCTTTTTTTTCCCCCACAGAACTTCAATGGAGTAAGATCATGAAGAGCTCATGACTTATGAAAAATAAAAAAGCTTTACACGTGAACATAAAATCCTGGTAAACAATTAACAAAAAAGAACCCTTCCTCACTTTTTGAATGATAAGATAGAAACTCTTACCTCCATGGCTGTATCCAAAGCTTTAGATACACTGAATTTCTTGAGCTGCCTGTCATATTTGGCCAAATGCTCTTTAACCGGCTTGCTGACAAGATAATCATCCTGTAAAATGTATAAAGAACATTAGAAATAAATAGCAACACCATAACAGTTCTTACATAAAATGAAAATCTAATGATAAGAGTAACATTAAACCTACTTGTTTTGGAACATAATTTTTCCCTTTCACAAATACACGATATGAAGGACGCTGCCTCTGTCGGTTAAGTCCTTCCTTTGACTCTTCTGAGTGTTTCCTGTGTTTGATGCTCAGAATACTGTTGGTCATCCCAACAACGATAGACTCATCATCCGGCTGAAACAGAAAGGAAAGCTGTGACCTTCAGCTCTTGGGAAGCATGTCTGATTCGCATCTACTCTGATCTGAAAGCTGCTACAACATAATTATTAAGGTTTCATTTATTTTAATGCATTTTTCCACAAAAACATGATGTTTTCCTTACAGCCAAAGCCAGACTGAGGATTGCAGCGGCATAGTCAAAGTTGTGAACCACTTTGTAGCTGGTTGTGTTGTAGACCTTCACATGCCTGAAAGACAAACACAGCCCTTTCACTCAAACTGTTTCATTCATTCCTCTTATTTACAGAGGGTGGCAACAACGAGTCTAGTACTTCCACTCTAATGTGTATACACCTTTAATACACACAATTGCAAAGAAAGTGACTAATAAAGTACATATTTACTACCTTTAATTGACTGTGTCAGATTTAAATAATGTATAGTATTGATTTTATGTCTACAGTTTACTATATCTTGAAGCTCTTCTACCTGTCCAGAGACGCAGACAACAGCCTCTGTCCGTTACTGCCGAGAGCCAAACAGGTGACAGTTTTATGATGGTTCTTCAGAGACACCAAAGGCTGGCCACCTTTTAACAGATCCCACACTTTGACGTAGCGCCCACCTAGGAGAAGACATCAACCAAAATGTGCAATTTAAGGATTTATTCTACATATTTGCAAATTAACTTAAAAATAAAGTGTGTTTATACACCACATATAAACTATAGATTCCTTGATGTCTAAACAAACAATAAAATGCTAAAAAAAAACATTCATTATCATGTTTACCTTGTAAAACAGATCGAAAAAAGCTGAAAAACCTAAACTGTATCTTAGATGTTTGTGTTACATAACAACCTACTTTAGCCTTTTTTTTGAACTCATAAGATTTAATTTGAGTGAGTATATTATGCAATACTATGTTTTTGTTTTTTTATTATTGTTAGATTAGATCAAGCAATGAAACAATATGTAAAAACTTTTTTATGGCTATACCTGGGGTACCAGTAAAGGTTCTCTAAATATTTGGGGAATATTGCTGCAGCTAATGCAATGCAATTGCTGGTTGTTGGTTTTTAACATTAGTAAATAATGGCTGTTTTAGCTCCTAAGCTGAATTTATTTCTAGCTTTATAATAAACAATACAACTAAACCTAATAGAGTTAAACAGAGCAGTGCGGATCTTGTAAAGGAGCTCAGCTTAAACACTAAACAGCTGCTTTCTGTTCGGTCCTGAAGGATTTTGATAGATGCTCTGTCTAAATTGGCTACTTAAATTTCTGTCACATTACATGGTGGTCCACCCCTTGAACATTTTTCACTGACTAAACTATAAAGACATATTAATTATGATGTAATGACATGTTTATTGTAGGGGAGTGGCAGCCTAGTGCTTAGGGCATGGAGCTTGGAATCCAGAGGTTCTGAGTTCGAGCCCCACTCCCAAAGACTGCCACTCCGGGTCCCTGAGCAAAGACCGTTAACCCCCAATTGCTCCCCAGGTTTACTTCTCAATAGACGCGTGCATTTTCATAGTAGCTTTTGGTTATATTTGGTAGAATAAAAATTAGAGCTTTATCTAACCTAAACTTTAACATGAGTGGTAGCAATAAGGCTGACAACCTGCTGAGACAAGAAGTCCCTCAGAGGGATAAAGAAGGAGGCTCTCCACCGGCTGCCCATGCTCCATAGTCATCACACTCTTATCTGTTCTGGCATCAAACACCTTCAGAGTGTGGTCATAGGATCCTGGAGCAAAAAAAAAAGAAAAAAAATAGTTTATTGGTTATTCAAATCAACTGGACGAGGAAACATTTGGACTCCCTTTGTTTTTATTTTTGTTTTGCATCAAGATAGAAACTACCTAGAAAGCAACAGATATTAATGTTAATCAGCGAAAAGGTTAACTTCCTGTTGCCCCTTTGGCATTTCCCCACACTTCTACAGAAGGACATTCTAACTCACCGGTAATGAAGAGATCTCGGTTCAGCTTGCTGGCAATGCCGCAGCGAATGTAATCCGTGTGTTCTTGGTAAGTAGTGAGCTCAGCTGCATTCGGGATGTCCCACAGCCGGCAGGTGTAGTCGTCAGACCCGGTGATGATCTGGTAACGGTCTGATGTAAAGTCTGTGACATGTACAGCCCTGAGTAAAGAAAAACCAACAGAAAAATATTCAATTTAAATGTATTTTAGTTGACTTTTCTTATGTGGGATTACAGAACAACAGGTAGCATGTTGTCAGAATTCTTTGGATCAGCATCAATTTCAGTCGATGGATCACTTAAGAAATCATCATTCAAGATTTTTGCCATACAAAATATCCATTAGATGTCAAGTGATATTTAAAAATGTTAACATAATTACAGCTCAAGCATTAATTTTAGACTTAAAAGTGTTAAACTTCACATTTGATTTAACTGATCACAGTGGAGAGGGTTTAATTATTGGTACAGGTAAGTAAATAATATAAAGCTCCTGTTATACAAAGGCCAATGTTATTCTCACTATAAAATAATCTTGGCTCAAAATGCCAAATCTTGACTGCCCTACTTTATTTAGAGGAGAGCATAAAACATGGATGTTTAACATGATCTTACAAATTTTTTGCATAAGGAAAAACAAAATACTATTCAATGTGCAGCAAAAACGATTCTCTAAAAGGGATGATTAAAGCCCTCTTAGCTTCCTCCATTCAATTATTATTATTATTATTATTTTTTCAAGGCATAAGTTAAGGTTAAAAAAAGGGTTCAAGCCTGCCTTATGTCAGTGACTCACAGTTTGTAGCAAAACTGAAGCACCTTCTCTTTTATGACATAATAAGAAAGCTAAATAACAGAAACATACTATAATGCTCATCATTTTAGCCTTTTTGAAACTGTAGCTCTTAAAACCTCTGGTATCCCTTGTTACCAGTATCCAGCTAATATCTAGTTTATTTAAGATAGATAAAACTGAGTGATAAAGAAATAACCTTTAACTTAAGGTGAAGAATATTTATTCACTCAGGACCTTATAGATATTATACCTCTCTAACTAAGGCAAAAGCTTTAACCAAACATTACTATAAACTCTGCAGCAACTTATAAAGGTGTTCATTCTCTGGCACTTTACATTTTCAGCATAGGACAGAAAATGTATGTAAAAAGCTTACTTTGTGTGCCCTTTGAACATCCTAAGTGCCACCTTGCCGCTGACATCAAAAAGTCGAACAACTGAGTCTTCGCATCCTGCTACAAGCAGCTGGCCGTCCGACCTGAACCTTCCACAATAAGCAGTGTCCTTGAAACGAGTAAATGTCTTAACAGGCGCTTGGGAGAAGGGCCCATAGATGTGAATCTAAAAAGAAAAAGAAAAACAAGAAAATATTTTATTGAAATGATTATAAATAATCAATAAAGGAAAAACGATTTGTAAATTTCAATAATTGTTCTTCATATTTGTCACTGTCAACATCAATAAGATATTCATATAATGGAGTTTAAATGAATACAGAATTTAAATTTCCAATTTCTTCATGTGAACTATCTAGAATCAACCCAAACAGCGTCAACTCACTCTTGTAAAGGCTGTTACAGCAAAATTATGCGGAGCCACAGGAGAGAAGTCAATGTTTGAGACGGCTCCAAATTCTTTTATCTGGACAGGAACCTATGAGAGAGATAAAGAGGGGAAACATGTCAGCAAATGCATTCATTCAAAAGGATCACAAACTGTTTAAGATTTTATTTCAGCCTCTCACCTTGTAGTTTTTCCAGTAAAGAGTATCCTGTGTGACCTTCTCTCCCAGTTTTGGATACACCAGGATTTTAGTGGGTTTGAATGAAGCCATCTATATGGTGCTTGCAGAATAATCTACATATAGAATATTCAAACGAGAAATACTGGGATTTAAAAAGTGTGTTTTTGTCATTTTAAGATGATAAAAAAATTAAAAAAAATTAACAGACTAAAACTCATTTAAATAGCTGAGTCAAAGGTCCAGAGTTAGTTCTATGTGTCTATATATGAGGTAAATATAAATTATAAAAATGAATCAAAAACTTAAGTATTAATGCAATTTATTTTAAATTATGTATGTTTACCTTTAATAGACTTACCAACTTCTTAATAAAATTAGGATAATAGGTCTATGATTATGGAGCTAAAGCACAACCACATTAGTATTGGCATCTAAATAGTTACAATAACAAAAAAAAAAATATTATTTACACTATATTGCAAAAGGTTTGTAAAAGTTGTTGTATTCACTTAACTGGTGTAATAAAGATATTTATCTTGGGCTGATATCTGAAGGATTTCCTTGTATTAAGGGAAACCTTAGATATTTAGCTTGGAAGGCTATATTACTTTGTTACTCTATTTAAAAGGGAACTACACAATCCAACCCCTTTCAGCTGGAATTTAAAGTACTTTTTTGTCGTTTCAAAAGCCAACATTTGACTGAATCTGAGTCTAAAAGTTTAAAGACAGGAAGAATTATAATATGTTTTTTTTTTTTTTCCAGATGAAAGAGATGTCGGAATATTACGCACGTTGACTCCCGCTCCTGTTTTAACAACATGATGTGGTTCAGACAGTAGAACCAAGAAGGGTCATGCTGGTGAAGTTAACTATATCTTTAGATCGGTCAAAACAACTAAAAAATAAATGGATTTTGTGCTCTTTAAAGCGAATCACCAAACAAAGCTATACAGACTGTTTAAACGACTATAATTTCACACGAAACTGGCTCCAGAAAATCCTCACCTTAGAAAAGAAAGAAAGGTCCCGAAGCGTAGATACCTTTCCCCTAGAATTGGGTTTAATTTTGAAATATATAGACTTTCGTTGCCTTAAGTGGGAAAAAATTTCAGATTTTAACACGGAATCACGTTGCCTGTCGGCGGACAGGAGGGCGCCATGATTGCCTGTAACTACTTCCGCAATGACAGTAATTAGTATTTTAAATACGTCTTATTTACTAAATATTTTTCTTAATTATTTAACCAGAGCCTTTAAAATTATCAGCTAGATTCAAAACTTTTATTTTTTTTCACAACTCAACAATTTTTAAATGTTTCGCTCGATAACTACTTTGCGTCACTTCCGGGTTTCTCTCCTTTCTGCCTCCATCGCCCACTGCGAGAGCCGCGTGCGTACACACTCCCAGGTCTGTTTATCGCTTTTTTCCCGTCATTTAATCGTGTCATATCAATCTGACATAAGTATGTTGTTTATAAATTAGTCCTGTACCACACTGTGAGCGTTATCGTTGGATTAACATATGTGTTAGCTCAGCCTGAATGCGAGTTTAAGAAGGCCCGATGTAGTTGTTAGCTACTTTGCTAACTGAGCACTTTCGTTGACAGAATTTGAAATGTTGCAAATAGTGTATGTCTAGTTAGTTAAACAAGTCAATTGGGGTGAAAGTGTGAGATTTTTTTCTGTGCCTTTCACTAGCCCTATTTTTTTTCTCTCTCTTTTTAAATAAAGCTTGTTCACCTCAGAATCATAAGCATTTCTTAGGCTAAAGCATTGGCTGCCCACCTCTTCCTTATGACTAAAGCAGGAGTTGCACACATGCTCTGAAGTAAGAGGCTATTTTCAGGGCCGTATGACAGCTGTGCATTCTTGTTGTTATTTAGTTGGAAAGGGCAAAACTGAGGGGATATTTTAGGGGGATTTATCTCTGATGCTTTCAGTTTGAGTGTGTCTCCTAATTCCTGTGAACTACTGTATTAATACCTTGGGGTAATTTTTGTATTCATTAGAATTTAGGTGTTTTGTGCCCCTCGTATGTCTCCCAAAAAAAAAAAAAAAAAATTAAAAATGTGTTTTATTGGAATAGAATAGCATAAGGGCCCAAATACCCAGACCCTTTGTATGCTTTGTTTATCTTGATACAAAGCAAATAAAAAATATTGATTTAAAAATAAAAAATAAACTTCTTACACAGCAATTAAGTGTATATTAAAAAAATATTAAATATTTGCCATGCTGTGCTTTATAGAGTATCAAAAGACTTTGAAACGTATCTCATATTTTTATTTAGTGAAGCTAGAATCTTTAAAACAAAAAATGCTTAACAGAAAATTCTCCAGGTGTCTGTTAACTTAAATGCTTTTAACCATATAAAGGTAATGGGTGCTGCTTCAATTATAGTTTCCAACCAAAACCTTTTTACAGACAGCCAATTCTGTTGTTCTTAAAGGGAAAGTATAGTTGCTTTCAGCAACAGGGTTATTGAGAGAGCTGTGTTTCTTTGTGCTTAATTTATTGTCCAAAAAAACAATATGGGATCTTAATGTCCTGCTTCTAAAGTCTCTGATATTTTTCATTCTGATATAAATGGTCTGCTTCTGTTACTGGTTGTTAGCTTTACGTGGGTCAGTTGTTTTCATATATTTTCTTTTTGACTTTTGTCCCCTTTTTTAGTTATATTACTTGATCAAACCTTTCCTAAATTCTATAGTACAAAATTTGTAATAAAGGGTGGTATGAATCTTGCTAATATTGTATCGGGTCAATGTTCGTATCGGCCAAATATAAAAGGTGCGATATGTGTCGTATCAGAAATGGAAAAGTTTTATCGGAACATCCCTAGAAACTAACTCTCGGCTTTGGCTTTTTATTGGAAATCAGTAAAAATACTTAAATTGTAACTATACAACGGCCAGTTTAAAGTTTTTTATTTTTTTTTCTGCAACAAACTTATTTTTTTAAACTGTGGTAAATCTAGTATTCAGCCTAGCCTTAGCAATACCAGTTGAATATATATATTTTTTAAACTCTTGTCCGTTCTTTTACTCGTCAGATGAAGGAGTCGATAATGAACCAGGAGAAGCTTGCCAAATTGCAGGCACAGGTCCGCATAGGTGGCAAGGTAAGTTGCCTGCATACTGCCAGGTGATATTTATGAAGTCTCTTGACTCATTTAACTAACCTAATTACTCTATGTTGTAGGGGTCAGCTCGAAGAAAGAAGAAGGTGGTGCACAGAACAGCTACCGCAGATGACAAGAAGCTGCAGTTTTCACTGAAGAAACTAGGAGTCAACAGTATCTCTGGTATTGAGGAGGTATAGTAAAAAACGTTTTCATATCTTGTCATGCTACAACAACAATCATTAATATAATCTATAGGGATGTTATGAAATGCATCAGCACAAGGTAGAGTGTCTGAAAATCATAAGCTGTAGGGCTGGACAATAATTTAGTGTTGGTATACATTGGCATATAATTTTATTCAATAATGCTGATATGACATCATAACCCATTTATAGTTGTTCAATATATGCTGCGTCTGTGGTTATTGTGTGCATCACTGATTGTCATTCAGGCACAGACGGTTTAAGCCAAATAGAAAGAGCTGCAGCTGACTGTGTGAGAGAGCCCTATAAAATAATTACTGCTTTCCATTTTCAGTTAACTTTGAAAACAAGGAAACCCCTTAATGACATTAAGTGCTACCGATTACTTAAAGAAACCACTTTGTGAATCTAGACTGTTATGTTATCTCACTATATCATTATCTGAGCTATCGGAGTTTTGTCTTGTTGCAACCACTTAAAGAGTCTTTAAGTGTCCTGAATAATTGTGTTCAATTCATTTTTAAATGCAATGTTCATGCAATGTTTTAAATGCTTGTGTTCAAACAAGTCTTACATTTTGTTCAAGCTAATTGGGGGATCTCGTCTGTGAATAACAGTTGGTTTGACAGGGATTCAAATATTTGGTGATCATTCTGCAAAACTCAGGATGCCATACAGAAAAAAGCCCTATATTCTGATGGGTAAACTAACAAATCAGGATTCAATATGAGTGATAACAGTGAAGTGTATACTCATCAGACAGATTTAACTGTTGGTTGTCCCGGGGTCCACCAGATCCTCCATAGATGTTCCCAGTTAGTGGAGTCCAGGAACTACAGTTGGTTCATGGTCACATCAATGTTACTCTTTCCATCTTATTTTTTAGATTGGAGAAAGCTTTGATTCGGTAGCTGGTATTGGTTTATATTGAGATCCATATACACATGAAATTCAGCATAATTGGTCTAAGATCGAGCAGTCAGCTTTTGAAACCAGTAGAAATTATTTTTAAGGAAGGTAACTGGACTTAAAGCTGTTTGGAAATTGACTCAACATGTAAAGCTGTCTTTTATTTTCCTGTAGATCTGTTTTATTTGTTGCAATTTCTTAACTCAAATTTTGTTTTCCCTGTAGGTGAATATGTTCACTAATCAGGGAACAGTGATCCACTTCAATAACCCAAAGGTTCAGGCCTCCTTGGCTGCCAACACCTTTACGATCACAGGGCATGCTGAGAACAAACAGCTAACAGAGATGCTTCCTGGAATCCTCAACCAGATGGGAGCTGATAGTCTTACTAGCCTTAGGAGACTAGCAGAGACCTTACCCAAACCAGGTACACACCAAAAACTCTTCCTGTTTTTAGACATGTTTTTCCGTGTGCTGTCCTCTTATTTAATTCCTTTCCTTATAGTTGGTGAGAACAAAGCACCCATAGTTGCCGCTGAAGAGGAAGATGATGAAGTTCCTGGTAAGTTAGCTCATTTACATGTAATCTAGATAAGGAAATAGTTTTTGCCGCAATGCAAAAGCCCTGGAAACGGTTATCTCGATGTAAAATAAAACATTGAAAATATCTTTTTTGGTTTGATTTTACAGTTCAATTCAGTTTATCTATATAGCGTCAATTCAAAACACATGTCATCTCAAGGCACTTTACAGTCCACTAGATTATACAGTCAAATTGATTCAAAGTTGATTGCATCGACTCAATGACTCGAAGGCAATCCCTCACACTAAGCATGCTTGTAGCGACAGTGAAGAGGAAAAACTCCCTTTTAACAGGAAAAAACCTCCAGCAGAACCAGGCTCAGTGTGAGAGGCCATTTGCTGAGGCAGACTGGGGTTCAAGGAGACGGAAGCAGAGATACAAAAGGCAGTTGTAAAAGGCGGTGTAGGTACCAGACCTGCTCAGGCGGTCAGATCTGCCCGGGGCCCCGCCACTTCTTATGACGCCAATATATGCCAACTTTTTTTCTTCCTCTTCTTTTAGACTAATAAAACAGTTATTCTACTTTTAGGAAATGAATGGTTGTTGGTGATACAAATTCAAAAGTAGTATAGCTTAATATGGCTAACTGACCGGGCTAAAAGAGGCTAACCTGTTAGCTACTGAGCACAGCTAGCCACAGCGCTACCCAGCTCTTTCCCTTTATATCATGCTCTTAACAGTTACTTTGTTCACCATAAAGAGATTTTTTTTTTAAGTTTTATATCGATCAGGTAAAACTTCATCGGTCATTAGACACACTAAGGCTACAAATGCTCCCGACTTAGCACATGGACGCTGCATGAGGTTTTTACCGTTGACTGGTCAACCAATATATTTTACGTCAAGTGGTGATCTTCAGCCAATCATGCAGCATAATGTCACTTGCATGCACAGAACCTGAGCAGATCTGACCACCCGAGCAGATCTGGTACCTACACCAGCCCCATCCAGGAAACACAGTCAGTCAGTGAAACAGGACTGCACTGAAAAACAGGCCGATCTCCAACATCTATAAACAAAGGTGTTGATGGCAGCAGCTCAGCTGATATTTCTCACCAGGATGGTGTTACAGCCAAACGGGAACAGACGCGGGGAAGCTCCTATGAGAAAAAGCAGAGAGAGCATAACAAAAGAGATTTAACTAACAGATTGTGTAGAGTGGGAGATTAGAGATAGAATGAAGCAGAATGATGAAAAGGGGGTCCCTGTGTCCTCCAGAAGTCTAAGCCTATAGCGGCATAACTATAGAGATAGCTCAGGATAACCCGAGCCCTTCTAACTATAAGCTTTATCAAAAAGGAAAGTTTTAAGCCTACCCTTAAAAGTAGATGGGGAAAATCCATGCTTACATTTCTGTTTTGTATCACTGCTGACCTGGATAGATTGTTTGTAGCATTAAAATACAAGCTTTTAACAGGTGGTTAACACACAATGGTCCCTATTTTAGTCTGATCAGGTTTGTATAGTTTTTTATGTTATTCCCATTATCACTAGAATTGGTTTGTTCTTACCACCAACTTCCTCTTTTTTTTTGCACTTTCAGATCTCGTTGAAAACTTTGATGAAGCTTCAAAGAATGAGGCCAACTAGAACAGAACATCTCTACGTTGTCACCGCAGCTGTCATGTCATCGGTTTTTGTTCTGCCTTTAAAAAAACCTGGTGTTAAATGTAACAGTTGGGATTGAACAAGAACATTTTTTTTCTGAAAATCATAATTGAATTTCATAGAAAGTGCACAATATTCTGTGTGATGCTGCCTTCTCTGCGTTGTAATAGCTACCTTGCAAAATGTACTGGTGAAATTGATTGTGTTTATAAAAATAAAATTTCAGTTTCTTTTACATATGCAACATGACTTTGTCTTTACATATTTTAAATCACTGCAACAGTTTATCCTCTTCAATCTTACATAATTATGACTGCTGATTTATTGTGTAAACCTGCTATTAATACTTCAAAAGTTAAGTTTATTATACATTTTATGGATTTATTACTGACAACTAATGAAGGTTGCAATAAGACTTTGTTCCTTTCATGGAAAAGAACATAAGCGTTAACATCCCAAAACATTTTTAATTTCAAGATGTGAATAAGAAAAAACAGTCTTTTTTTAAGTACCTTTGATTTAGAGCTAAATCTAGACTCAAGACTTGATTAGAACTTCAGTGCACTGATATTTGAAGAATATCTGAGTAAGACATAGGTCCTTGATGAATACTTCCTCGCCTCTGAAGCTGCATATTTTTAGTTGCCGAGTTATCTTAATTTTAATTGGCTTTTCTTGGGAAACAGAAATGGAACAAAATGATGGTAAGTGGACTGGTAAATTAACCCAGATGTTCTTACATAGGTCTTTTTAAATCTTGATGCAGTGTTGAAAATTAAGGACAGTGAATAGTAAAAAAAAAATTAGTCCTAAGTGCATGGGTCTTTAGTTTTATATGTTTGGCAATAAAAAAAAACAAATCTATACTTGAAATATATGATCCAAGTGTACAATCTACAAAAAAGGCAGAATTAAGGATCTGTTCAAGGAATAGATGAACTGGGATTTTTCCAAATTCCAAACTAGGGCTTATAATGAAAACAGAAAGTAACTTCATTATTTTCTATTTTCTGTTGTTTCCCCTAAAACTTAAATCTGTTAAGGAAGCATTGCCTGCCATCATATGCTCTTAATGGCTGTGTGTTTCTCTGCACAGTTTGAATGAAAGTAACAGGGGAAAATAAGATCTTTAAATGTTTGCTTTTAAACTGCAGTTAATGGCTTTTGGGCGAATATGTTTACACAAACTGTAACATTTAATAGTTATGCATTAGGATTACAGTGACTCAAACTTAATTTCAAAATGCTTCTTTGAATCTGCACTAGTGTTCATATAATTCTTCAGCCATTTCTGAAAGCTCATAATAAAACCTTCCTGGGTGCATTTGAACCCTTTGGTTTGAGCTTACTGATAAGATAAACTGCCACCAGTTATTGTTTTTGAAGGAGACAGATTCAGACTAGTAATTGGCTAATTGTTACCCAACAGTGGGTAATGTATTTTCTTTGTATAAAAAGATTTGGGAATGGAGGGAAAAGGAGATACTATATTGACATTAAAATGCAGTGATCTAGAAGAAAAAGTGCTGAATGATAAGATAAACCTTTGGAAAGTTATGTGATTTCTCAGAATCCTTGCAGCACAGATTCTGGGATGGAAAGGCAGTCCACGCACTCTGTAGGTGTGGACAGTCTGTATATAAAATTGGTGCATTATTTTATTGTACAAGGATCCAATGCTGGCTACAATTATTTTTTTTCTGCAGAATAGCTGGAGTTGTGTTTGCTGATAAAATTGAGGTAAGAAAAGCCATATCAAAAAGCTTTCTGGTTATATTACCTATACTGTTCTTGGATAACTATCTGTTTTAACTGAGATTTTAGTGGTCAGAACAAATGTGACTGTAATTTGTTAATGTTATCACTCTTGTGATTCCATAAAGGCTTGTTGAACAAAATCCTGTATTTATTAGTGAAGCTCCAAGCTTAACAGTCACGGGTATATATCATATCCAGTGAAGCAATTTCCAGAGCCAACATTTAACCTTCTATGTATTAAAGTACGGTTTCTCCCTTTCTAATTATGATATGGATGTTTTCCTAAAAAATAATATACCAGATTTTTTGTAGAGTATTTAAAAATGCAGTTTAATGTTGTGTTTTGCACCTAAAGCTGTTGAACATTATTTAAAACGGGTGAACGTTTGCACGCTAACATTTGCATGTTTTCCCCACTCAGATGTGACTAAAGATTTTCAGGTTTTTCAGGAACTGAAAGATTATACTCAGCTATTTTTGTGTCACTGACCGAATAGTCTGCATGCCATTTGGCTAAGCAAGATTTTAACATCATACATCCAAAGCTAAAGAAGGCTAATTTACACAGGAAATAGGAAGGTGGGTGAAAACAAAAAAGTTGTAACACAAAATATTCATACAGTAACAGTGAATTGCTCACTCATGATGGACAGGTTATGAGTAATGATAAATAGATGATGCTCTCTTTCTGTTTTCATTCTTTATGCCTTAGGTAGGTGATACTTTGCATACAGGGAAGGGTCCCAAACCATCTGTGGTTTGGAAAATCCTTTAGCCAGTCTCTTTCTTTTTCCAGTCTAAAAGCATGTTCTCTGACTGCATTATATATTGAAGAATATTTTTTGTGGTAATTATTTTTGCTGAAGATTAAGATTTTTTTTTGTAAACTAACACAGTGTTTTGAAAAAGCATTTCCCCCGAAAATATAGGACAGATTTTAATTAGAACAAAATTATTTAATTCTTTAAATACGTTTCTTTAATTAGTATCAATTATTTTTCCAAAGTGCCTTGGTCCAGAAATAAAAACATGCTATCATACAGCTGCTTCAACAAGCCCACTGTCATTTGGAAAAAGCAGACAACACTGTGGAGGTTCACATATTTGATTTCTCCTGTGTATTTAAAGCCACCTTTGACCCAAGTTTAAGCTTATTTTGAGGTGTCTCCATGGTTGAATGATTTTCAGCACTTGATGCGTAACAATGCTCTGTGCAGGCTGCTTTTATGAAAAAACCTGCTTATGAAAATTGTTTGATTACTGTGTAGCAGTGAAAATGTTCAGCCTATTTGAACACTATGCTGAAATAGCTTAGCTAGAACCCTGCTTAATATGAATAGAAACAAGGGAGAGGGTTGAAGATATGATGACGGCCTAAAATAATTTCAGTTTTGACCTGGACAACAGACTCTACTGGAGACACAGCTGTGAAGATATTTACGGAAAGCGACAGAGCAGACTGAACTTTTTAAGGAATCTTCCTTCAGTTTTCAGCTGCTTACCTTCTATAAGTCTGTCTTTCTACCTTCATCTGCTGGGTTAACAGCCCCAGAGCAAATGGCTTAAAGCTATTAAAGAAGGCTGTATTTTTCTGGAAACACATCTGGAACATTTGGAGATGAAAGTATAATGTTTAATGAAACTAAAGAACATTACATATGTCATACAACAACAACAGATACAACAACAGAGTATCTTCCATCAGAGGCTTCTTCAGATCCCCTGTGCAACAGACCTCTACAGGAAATACCTCCTGTCTAAAGCCATCAATATCTGCAATAACCTGTTGAACCCCTATAAGAGTTACTACAATAATCCTATCAAAAACTATTTTTGGATTTGAAATTATTTGAATTGAGTTGACAGGGTCAGATCTACACTCTCACTTTTCGGAACTATTCAGCTATGACTTTCAGCAAATGGGGGTACTTTGCTTCTCCAGCTCTCCGTTTTCCCAAAAAAAAAGAAAAAAAAAGAAATAGATTTTCGCCCCAGCCTCTTGGATGAATATTGGCATTCCAGCCACTCATTCCTGCTCTTGCTTCCTTTTAAGAATAAATGGAGTGTAAATTAATTAATAATTTACACTCCACAGGAGCCCTAAACCCCCCAATCTGGCTTTGTAAGCCTTTAAACAATGTAAGATTGTGAATTTTTTTACATTAAGACAAGATATTTTTTTTCTTTTTTGAGATTCTTAAGGATACTTCATGTTGTGAGACCAGTGTTGTTCAAGTAATTATTAATTCTACGGTGTAAAGAAGTCTGCGAGCGATCAAATTATTTTTTTATGTTGCTGTTTATGAAATGTTTTTGGTATTAGATAAGGTTCAATAGCTTGAATCAAAAGTGCTGCATTCTTAATTGGGAAGCTTATAAAGGAGGTTATGTCTTTTGTAAAACTTTAAGTTATGACTTTAGCCAAAACAATCTAAATTTGGCATATAGAAAATCAAAGGATTTGCCTGTAAAATAAATGTTTGATCCTATAAAGATGTTGGGTCAGATATATTTTTTCTGTGTCCAAATTGTACGTCACTAAGCCTGGTATTCAAATACAGTAGTGGAAACGTTTTCTATTTTAGCACAGCAGTCAGCGGCAAACCCCCACCTCATTTGAACAGCACATTACATTACACCACTCTTATCTTGTTTATGCCTTAGTCGAAACTAGATAGTATCTAAACAGTAATATATGTAAATTTAACTTGCAAAGCAGAAAAGAGGAAATGCCAACAATTTCTGTCTGTGGGTTTTTATCAATATACCAGGGGTCAGTTTCTTTCGCACCTCAGAAAAGCTGTAGTAAGGAGGTGTGGAGGAAGATGACGATGAATGCTCCACACGGCACTATAAAAACATGATCTGTGAGTAGTTGGAGCATACATCACCAGGATCACTCTGATTGAATCTGTGCAATCATCTCTCATCTTGACCACAGACTCGCTTCATCTAAATGGTAAGATTTCACGACTTAGAATAGAACAGTTGTAGTTTTTCATAAAAACTAATTTTAAATGTAACATATTAACTATTAAAGTATTATATTTTCAGTGTGGTTGTCAATTTTATTGCAAAACTGTTTAATATTAGTATAACTGTTAGAGATTAAATCATTTCCAGAACATTTTCTTTTCTTGAATTTGCTCTCTGACTCTCCCGTTATGCCCCAATTTTTCAGATGGTATTGTCGTGGATAGCGGCATTTCTGCTTATCAGCATTACTGCATCACAAGAGCTCACCCACTTTCCTGAGCACTGTAGGTCTTTTAAAACAAGATTTTTCACAATACTCATTTGCACCTAAATTAAAGTGGTGCAGATTTGGTAAATTTAACTAAACTCTGGGTCCTTCTTTCTGAATCTCTGCAGTTGTTGTGGTGAGAAGAAATGAAAACTCTGTCACCCTTCCCTGCGATTCAGCCATAGCTGGACCTGTGACATGGAAGATGAACGACGAAGATTTAGATTTTGATTACTTCTATGAGCAGAAGGACCAAAATCTAAGTGTGAAGGAGGTTGATACACCCTTGCTTGGAGAATATAGCTGCTGGAGAGGGGAAACAAAATTGTCGTCAACTCTTCTGTTACAGGAAACTGAGGAGGGAGAGGATATAGGTGGGTTACATTTCTTTATACAACTGAACCTGACTGAACTGGTGACAGAAACTATGAGGCATGTCGTCTTTTGTGCTTTGTTTTTGGATGCCGTTGCATTTACTCTCCTTGTGTGTTATTACAGATGCTTTGCTCACATGCCATGCAGTGTCCTATGATTGTAGCTTCAACTGCACCTGGACTGACAGCAGATATAAAATGGTGCGCCTTGGAGTTGGCCCAGAATGGTAAAGATTAATGAGGTTAAAGACATCCATTTATTGTATGAAAAGACCCATAGGCAAAATTTTTATCAGTCCTAGAATATATATATATATATATTGAGCATATGTAGTTGTGGAAGTAAAGCAGGTGAAACATAAGTTGAAAAATAAGATTGTTTGGCTTAAGCAGTGGTGCTAAAAGTCTTGAGGCAATAAAGAAAGTTCTATTAAACAAATTATTAAGTGTACTTTTTGATTTAGTCAGGATGTGTAGGAGCATGTGGATAATATTACTAAAAGAGATTCATGACTTTCTGCTGCCTTGTGTAATAGATAAGATATGACACACAGAGTCATATCTTCTAGTCGCTATTCTAAATAGAAAAGACAAGCAAGGCAAGTACCACTGGCTGTTTACATGAACTTTGGCATTACTGGATTCAGCAATTATTAAAAAGCTTAAAAGCTGTAACTGTATAATTTGTACTTCACTTTTTAAGTTGATCAGCATGTCAGGGAACTTTAAATTATCAATCAATGTCCTCCTGTCATATTGATTTATAACTATGGCAAGCATGCCTTTTAAGATGGGCAAATGTGTAAAGAACTTTATGAGGAAGGAAATGATTTTAAAAAAAGTAACTTGCATTTAGTTTCACCTATCTTTGGTTAGATCATATAAAATATTTTAGAGTAGCTGTGACATACAAGGACATGTTTTTCATGTAGGGGAAATAGAAAGCTCTAAAGCTGACTGTCAGAGCTCTAAAGTAAATGGGTAATTTATTGGCAAAGATTTATTTCAAAGTTGTATAAACACAGAGAGGGTCGTAGCTGCATGGCATCATTAATAGATTCAATATCTTTATTTAAATATTTAAAAAAAATCAAAAAGATGTATCTCAAATTAGACTTCAGGTATTTATCCATATAACGTCTGTGATATTGGTTGCTTCTGCAGCAGTGAAGGTCAAACATCTTGCCAATGGGTGAGCAAATATCGACAGACTGAGAATGAGAAATTAACGTTTGAGCTGTCCCACAACATTTCACCATACGCTGAGGAAAACACTACGCTGGAAGTCACTGCCGAGGCCATTGACAACCCCTTCCTCCTCAGGAGAACCAAAGTGTTTTATCTCAGAGAGATTGGTGAGTTGAATCATAATGAGCGAAAATATTTATCATCAATTAGCCTATGACCACTGAGCAAAACTCTGTTACAGAGACATACAAAAGGACGTAACCTTCCATTTGTGTAAATGTGGTTGAAAGGTATAACTAGAAACTCTCCACATAAAAATGTATCTTTACATGTGAATGTGGTTAGAATAACTTGTCCAAATTCATAAGTCATTGGACCAGTGACCATGCCCATGCCAGATGCCCATTCATTTGTTTAAAGGGTTTTAATTAAGTAAAAGGAGATAATTTAATTTTAGGCTGTTTAAATGTGGTTTATTTTCTTCACTGAATTAATTTCTTATTCCAAAGAGAAGGAAATCATGTCATTACTGTTGGATTAAAACTAATCACCATGTGTTTCTCTCAGATAAATAGCAAACGCATTTTCCCATGTTCATATTTTTGTTACTGTCGTTTCCCATCTCTGCAGTTGTACCTGAAAGCCCAGAGATTGTCAGTTCTCAGGTCGTGGGGCAGAAATTGAATGTCACCATCAAACCGCCTTCCAGCTGGTCAACTCCTCACAGCTTCTTCAGTTTGGAGCATGAGATTGAATACGTGTACAGGGATGACGGCCGGGTAAACACTTCTGACTCTGAGTTTTAGGGATTTCTCAGGAAGTTTCTGTTGTATTTTCTTCTCTGATTGTGGTTTCTCTTTGATTTCAGGCCGAACGCTCTTTGTCTTCTCTGATTCCGAAGAAGATCAGTAAGCTGAGGGCCCGATCAAGAGACCCGCTGGTGTTCTCATCTTGGAGTCAGTGGACACATTGGAAAAATGTAACCCACTGATTATCTGGTCTCAGTTCTTTCAGCTTCTGCTCTTTACAAGCTCTTGCAGTTTCTTCTATGAAGTATTTTGATGATAATCAATAAGGATGATTCGAACAAGACTGGTCTGAGTCATAAGGAAACTGCTTATGGCCCTAAAAACCATCAGTGGGTTCCTATAAATGCTTACACTGAACACTGACCGAAGATCTAAAATTTTTATACTAAGAAAGGGAATACTATTTCACTTGGATTGATTAGAATAGATGAACGATTTTAAATGTTTCTTACCAAAATATAATCTTATTGACTGTTACGTACAATTTGACACTACATCTTAAAACTTTATTTGCATGTCAGAGATGTTTTTTTTTTCTCAAATACATCTTGGAAAACATTAACCAATTATCAGTAACTGTTTTTAACCTTAGCTAATTACACTTGGCCTTTTTCTCCAGCATCCCATCAGATCTTTAAGAGAGGCCTCTAATAAAATTTAGTTTACAACCATGAGGCAACACAGAATAACAGTGTTTTATGTATTTAATATTGACTTTATTCGAGTTCTCAAACTATTTATTTATTTTTA
>NW_015150713.1:374161-376093 GCF_000732505.1 Cyprinodon variegatus
TTGGGCTATTTTTGGTGATCACTTGGTAATACATTAATTGAATACAATATATTAAAGCAATAGCTATATGTTTGGGTCTTTTTGCATCCTGCCCTGGAATTTTCCTCATTTTTATTTCCCTGTCAATGAAAATAAAGACCACTCTAATGTTTTCATGGTGGTGATTGTGTGGTCAGGGTGATGTGCGCTTTTAGTTCAATCCAGAGACCATGTATAGGCCATGTATAGGCCTCTTGTAATTATCAAATTAAAGCATCTATGGTAAAATTACCTCTTTGGTGTAATTTAAACTTCAAAAGAGAACATTTCCATAAATATTTATTATGCCAACTTAAATGTTTTAAATGATATTGCAGAGACTTTCTAAAACCATTTTTCCCCAGCTTTATTCTCATCTAAATAGAAATCGATCAAATATTTTACGGATAATAGGTCATGCAAAAATTCTAAGAAAAATAAGCATAACAAATGTGCCATAAGTAAATCCCCTACTTTATCAACCAGATACAGCTTGGCTTCAAATGTTGTCCAACAATAACTCACTTTTTTATGACTCACTCCGAATCCTCATCGTCACATGGTGTTCAAAAATCAGTTTCTAGGAATTTACAGCATTTTTAGTTTTCATTTCATCATTTTAATACATAATTTGTTCTTACCTCATCACAGGTGAGGAAATCATGCCGATGCAAAAAGAAAACAAAATCTGAACTGCCATCCCAGTGCTTGGAACACTGCAAGAAGAAAAAGGGGCAACGGAGACGTAAAAAAGCCAAGAAGAGTCCAAATCCTGGCAAATGAGGATCTTTTTGACATAATTATTCAGAGCAGCAAAACCTGTGCTGTTTTTTTGTAAAGCCACTGTCACTGCAAAAAAGGGTATGGAAAGACTGGGAATTTTTTTTTACTTTACATCTCTGGTTTGCATAAAGGTAGGAAACTATGGTATGATGATCAAAAACAAACACATTTTACTCACAAGTAATAATCATTAGCTGCGTTCTTGTTTTACTTTGTGTAAAAATGAGTCATTTTTACCTGTTTATTGGCTAAAATAACAGGTAAACAAAGCATCTGTTTTTAGTTTATTTTTGGTTGTTTTGTGTGCAGTGGGTTTGTTTGGGGTGTGGTTTCTTTGGTCGGCCACATGTTGTTTTCATTTTTTGTAAAAAGTTAAATTGATTTCACTTTTCAATATTTTTTTTGCTTAACTCTTCCTAAAACGGAAACATGTTAATTAAAGAGGTAAAATATCAAAGCTGATGGTGAAACACTAACCTCTGTTGTTTCTCTCTCCAAGCGGGCACAGGACTGCATCATTGTAGAATTGAAGGGGGGTTGCTCAGTTGGCAGTTAGCAAACTAATTAAAGTGCATTACTGCCTCCAACTGATAAGGAGTCAAGCAAGGAAACATGAAACAAGACTCCCCAGAAAAATTCGAATTAAAAAGAAAAATTTGAAAAAAAATAATAGGTTTCCAAACTGTATGTTTTAACCCAACATAATGAAAAACATAATCAAATTTGTCCTCATAATTACTAATTTGCCTTTATGCTTATGTCACTCTGCCAGTTTCTGACGGTCCTACTCATTTTCCCATTATACTTTCAACCGCTTTCCAGTTTAAATCTCTCACTTCAAGGTGTTTTTCTGCAGCTTTAGCTATTATTTTTGATGTTTTCGGTTTTCTTTGTCGTCTGAGCACTACAATTGATCACTTCTACCATAAAAAGTACAAAATCCCTCTTTTTAACAATCAATGAATCTTCTGCAGTTTTGGGGCACTCCTCCAGAGGTTTTGCATATTTCATTTGTGCCACTGCTGATTTCGGTCTTTCTGACTGGGATGAGATTCTTTTTGTAGCTTCAGCATAACTTAAAGGAATAGTACACCCAAAACATGATTAACCTTCATTTTCTACTCACCCCCA
>NW_015150713.1:377087-387583 GCF_000732505.1 Cyprinodon variegatus
CTTACATACAGCTGCTATGTGACCAGATTTATGGCATTTAAATCAGAGGGGGAGGATTGTATATTTTGACATTATAGCTCATATATCCAAGGAAAACTTCCCTTGTTAGCTGCTCTTCTTCAAATTTGATCAGTACTGATCAGCTGTCACACCTTTCTCCATTTCGTACTGTTTTTAACCATTTCACTTCTTTTACTTTTGCACCACTTATATTTTCAAGAATCTCTTTGTCAGTTACTTTTAGAGGCACTTCTCCAATGACTCCCCTGCTAATCCTTTTGTTTTCCACCAAGCTGCACTGAAATCTTTTCCCTTCAATCTTGTTTAAGTGTATAGCTTTGCCTTGTTGAGCGCTGTCACCTTAAATGTCACCTCGATCAGGGAAGTAGTTTGGTCTCATGTATAGTGTCTTCTATGTAAGTTTTGAGTATTTGTTTTGGTTAAATTAAAATAGGTTTTTTGTATTGATTGGTAAATATATTTCTTAATTAGCTGTTCATTTAAAACAATTTTTTTTTCCTTGTTGTTTTGCAGCTGTATATCCCTTTTTATAAAGGTTTCTTCCAACTAAGTTCCACCTCAATATAAGAAACATGTCTGCCATTGTTCTGGGTTAGTGTGGCTTGGTTGATGTGCTGCACCAGAAAAAAGTTAAAGACTTGTCAGTTGAAAACTCTTTGGTGCATGTCTTTCTTTTAACCGATTTGGGTCCCACCTCCAAGACTGCTTGGCCTCCTGACAAGCATGTGACACTGTTTTTGGTTCCAGAGCCCAGGCTACTGTATGTGTGGAGCCCAGCTGTACTGTTTCTAGCCAGTATTGGTCCACCTCTTTCACAAGCTCAGGCTCCTTCCCCCCATAAATATGTAAATAAACTAAAATATTTATTTTATTTTGCATAACGCTCATCCAGAATGTGCAATTTTGTATTTCTTTGTGAGGGTTAACTGACTTCAAAATAACGAGAAGTATCTGGGTAACTCTAAACATACATCTCAGTTGGAGGAGTCTGCCTCAGCGTCTGGCGTCACAATGTCTGTTTCTTGACCCAGCTATTTCTGTATGTGTGTTGGTGGTTCTGTGTATTTGTGTGGTTTTGCACAGTTCAAAGCAAATAATTATTAAAAGAGCTGGCTGCTTCCTTCCTCATATATGTTCCTTCTTCATTTATGTGTCGCCTGTGTCATGCGTGCATAAGAGGGCTGCTTGACAGGCACAGAAATTCCCTTTTGACTAATTCTAAGCGAAACCCTATATATATATTCAAAGGTCAATAACGTGTTAGAATCATGTTGGTTTTGCTGTACAGACCTGCTTGTGGGGAAAAATGTCCGAACACTAACAAAATAGATTTTGTTAATATCTCAAACAGAAGCACAGTCCGAGACTCAGAAATAAACATCACTAATTTAATAAGTATTTATATAAATCCTTATATAGATGTTGGCACTTCTTTAATGTTGCCACATTGTCCGTAGTTAGACAGATTGGATGGAAGCTTTCTGGGGATTTGAATTTTAAGTCTTACCATCATTTTTTATTCATTTTAGGTCTTAAATCCTAATTTTGATTTCCATATTTTTCCAGAAAATGCATATAGATAAACATTAACACACCAATAAATACAATTCTGTTTCACAGCTTTACTCTCATTTACAGAGAAACCCATCAAATAATTTTTGTATAATAGATTCTGAGAAAAATATTCATAACAAATATGCATTTAGTAAATCCCCCACTTTGTCAACACGGTACAACATGCCTTCAAATGTTGTCCAAAAATCACTCTAAACATTTTCTTATGAGTCACTCATATCATTAATGATTACATGCTGTTCAAAAATCTGTTTCTAGGAATTTAAACTCATGCTTTTTTTATTATAGCAGACAGGTATCATTTTCAGTTTTCATTCTATCATTTCAATACCTAATTTGTTGTTACCTGAATACAGGTGAGGAAATCACGCTGATGCAAATGAAAAACAATATATGAACTGCCAACCTAGTGCTAGGACCTCTATAAGGAGAAAATTGGGCAAAGAAGAACTAAAAAAGCTAGAAAAGTCAAAATCCTGCCAGATGAAGCTCTTTTTTTTTACAGAATCATGCAGAGCAATAAAACACGCACTGCTTTTGAAAATGGATGAACAAATTTTGTAGTGCACAATAATAAATGATACAGGTTCAGAGGTTCTCCCTGAGCATGCGTGGGTTCTCTCCAGGTACTCCGGCTTCCTCCCACAGTCCAAAAACATGACTGTTAGGTTAACTGGCTTCTCCAAATTCTCCTTAGGTGTGAGTGTGTGTGTGAACCGTTGTGTGTCCTGTTTGTCTCTGTGTTGCCCTGTGATGGACTGGCGACCTGTCCAGGGTGTATCTCGCCTCTTGCCAGTAGAAAGTTGGAGATAGGCACCAGCACCCCTCACCACCCCAACAGGGATAAGCGTGATAGAAAAGGGATGGATGGATGGTTCAGAGGTCAAACTTACTACATAAAAATACTGATTGATTTGACCAATTATAGATCACATTGATGTTAACTGCTTTCAGAATACCAGAAAAATGTATAGACTTTGAAAACAGGGAAGGATTGAGACAAGCTGGGAAACTCTAGTATAATGATCCAAACAAAAAACTTCCCCCTATAGTTGTGGCATAAAACAGCTTTGTTGAAAAATCCTACTACCATATTTATAACAATAACATCAATATTAATATATTACTAACATTACTGATACTGTTGTTGGTATTGTGCATTGCTTTTATTTTTATTACTATTATTAGATCACAGTGCTTTTGATTTTTTTTGGTAAACCAATCTCATTTCTTTTCAAGACCAATCTGAAGAGGAAGTAGGCTGCATTTCATCCAGGCAGCAAAAAACATGCTTTCAACAAGAACTCAGATATACTTCAAATTTTATTTTTGTGGTTGCAAAAAACACTCAGAATTTATAACTGTTGGAATAATCTTTGTAATGAGGCACCTTAAACCTGCAACGGATTCTAACTGTTATGTGGAAGTGTGTTACTGGGATCCATCTCTCAGAATGAATCATAGTTGAGTCTATACTGTTACATTTAAGGTCTTCAATCGGAGGACATTAAAAATGACTCCCTACATGCCCAGGTCTGGGCCATTTACGCAATTTTGACTTAAAAGAAAACTTTGAGATGCCAAATGCAGTCCTGTAAACTACAGCATGCTCCTTGCTAGTGTTAATATGAAAGCTCAGCGATTTTAAATCAGAAATAGAGGTGCATAGGTTTAACTTTTACGGTAGGTATTCAAAGAGGAAACATTTGTAACACATAGTAGGAATTAAGGTGTCTTTAATTTTTCCTCTGCTGGAAACTGTATTTATTGGTTTATTGTGTTTTGAGTTGTAGTGTAATTACATTAAAAAGAAAAGAGAATTCATGAATTCATTTAAGAGGTGTCCTAGTTTTTTCAATCCAACTAGTATTCTAAGCTTTAACATGTTGAGCATAAAGCATTGATCATATAACAATACCAAATAGATGTTATCCTTATATAACCCTGCGAGCTGCCACCTTAACGAGGTGGGGTTGTTTGAGTGCCCGAATGATCCTAGGAGCTATGTTGCCCAGGGCATTATGCCCCTGGTAGGGTCTCCCATGGCGAAAAGTTTCTAGGTGATGGGTGAGAATAAGAGCAGCTCAGAAAACCCTTATGGAGAGAGTTAAATCATGGACCGTGATGTAGCCCGGTATGGCACAGCCCTGGCCCCACCCTGGATCCAGGTCTGGGGTTGGGGCACACATGCGGGCGCCTGATAGCTGGACATGTTAAGCTGAACATTTGGTTTAGTTTGTGTGAAGTCTATGTAAAATGCATTACATCATTCTCACCATGGACACCACCCAGCTTAATCTAGAGAGAAATTATGAGTTGTATTTTCTCTTGTATTAGTAATTTGTTTCTGTAGTGATGGAATTTCAGATAAGCAGTCCTGCATTCTAAATTCATTGGAGCAAATAAAGGTCATTTGGCTGACAGTTTTTCCAGGACACTGAAATAGTTTTAGTCACTGTCTGAGGTTTAAACCGGATAAACCTCCTACAAAATACTGAGCAGCAATATTCTTGGTGTTACATCTTGATGAAATCTTTGAAATGTAATTGAAAACAAATGTAAACTTGAAGTCATTTCATTCTCGCCATTTGATTTAATCTACATTTTAGGGAGACATTTTGAACAGATTTTCTTGTCTGTATTGCTTATTTACAGCCATTTTCAACTAATTATATCTGACTAACAAACCTCATAAACATACTTTTTACTTTATGCCCAGGGTTCTGTTTCAGCAGGGTTTCTTCTTTATTGTCTGAAGTAACATTCCAATCATAAATGTCTTGTTTTTCTTCTCTAAAACTGGATAATCTAAAAATTGTTTATATTATTTACATTATACATACATGTTATATTCTATATATAATACAAATATACAATTTTTCTAATCATAACTCATAATTTTGTCATAACAAATCTTTTCGCTGTTATTTGTTATCCTCTAATGACAAGCATTTTATCACTTCGATTACAGCTATGAAAGTTTTTTTAGGTTTTGAATGAAGGAAAACATCAGAAAAACTATTTTGTAGATACGTTTGCTTTTATAATACGTTTTATACAATTAACTATTTAAGTCCTTTTCCACAAAACATGTTAATTGATGTGGTATGACATGATAGATATCAGATGTGCAGCCTTATAACTGAAAAATACAAAGTAAATAGACAAACAAAATAGAATTATTTGCAGAAGGGTTCTCATACATTAATATTTTTGATTAACATTTTAATTCTTATAGTAGCATTATTATTTAGCAAAAAGCTCATCTAAATTTGAAAGAGGGATGTTTTTATTTCATTATATTATGAGAAGTATCTGCTACAGGAAGTTAAGTTTTTCTATTTTTCTATAGATAATTTGGCTGAAATACATAGAATTTCCAAACAAATGATTTGTTCTTATCCCCTTAGTCGTAAATATAAATAAAGCCAGATGTAAATAATAGCAATAGAGATACATATTTTTCAATACCATCATGATTTTCTCATCAACAAAAATACCTTGATTAAACATCCTAACAAGTATTTCAACAAGAAAGATAAGACTGGGAGTAAAAAAGAATCATCTGTGAACCAGACATGAAACTTGACAAATATATGCATCAAACACAGATGCACTCAGCTGTTTGGAAAAATTCACACTATAAACTAAAATAAAGGTTTGAGAATATTAGACTGTATAAAAGCAATCATCAACCTATATGTTTGTTTAACTGGGTTTCTGAAAAAAAAAAAAAAAAACATTAACTTTTTTAAAAAGACCAAAACTTGAAGAAATTTCTTTGGTTATTGCCTTTGGGTTGGTGTTCGACTGGTTGCCTCACATTGTAAAAAAAAATTGGATTATCTCATCACCTTTCCAGGATCTGCCTTTGGACAGGAACCAACTCTGGAGAAAACAAAATAAAAAAACAAAATATGAGTAAAAACAAATCAGAGTTTAAGAACAATTATGATCAAAACTAAATCTATATTAAATTTAGGCTGAAGCTATTTCTCTGCACTGAAGAACAGAGTGAATGTTATTTCTGTTCAGTTTTGTTTCATAAATATGGATAAGGCTATTAGTGCATGCCAATTTTAATTGGTTTATTCAGCATAATTATAGAAGTTTTGCTATGTAGTCTAATGGTTTAATTTTAGTTTTTTTCTTCATACCGTACCTCCTGCTGCATCGAGGGCACACCCGCCCCCACACTGTCCTCATCGTGGCCTTCCGCAGAGCTGGGCTCCCCCAGATGTACACGGTGGGGGTGCATACCGAGTTCAAACGGGCCAAGATGGCAAAAAGGTTCGTGGCCTCATTTCTGAATACCAGCCCCCCTCCTGTGAAAAATTTGATGGTAATATTCACGAAAGAGGGGCACCACAGCGCCAAGAAGCTTATTACAACGAAAATAATGATCTTCAGTGACTCCTTCTTGCTCTCTCTGTCAGGACCTGGGGGGTCCCTCTCCAGCTGATACTTAGCTATGACATAAAGTTTGATGGTCATGACCACCTTGGTGACCACTATGAGCTGTAAGAAGACAATGCTGAAAACATAAAGCTGCATTGCTTTGGAGACTGGCAGCATGTTCCTCGCCAGCAGGTGGGCGGCATTGTACACCCAGCAGTAAATATTCAGTCCTATTACAACCTTCCTTGTTATAAAACGACTGTAGACAAATGGATAACACACAGCAAAATACCTGTCAAACTGAGCAAACAGAAAAATCAGTATGTTGATCCCTAAGAGATCCCTTAAAATGCCGAATGTCCCGTTTCTGGATGGATAGCTCTCCTGAACATCAAACAGGCCCAGATAATACACAGAGAAGCCCACCAAAGTGTCACAGATGCTGGTGTTCAGCATGAAAATGAAGCGATTCTGAAGGCGGAGCGCTCTGGTTGCTGAGATCCCGATCACCACCGTCCCTGCTACCAGGACTGTTGTAGTGGCAAATAAGATCTGAAAGATGAAGATGAGGTAGTGCTCAGGGCTGCTGAAGTCCACAGCCAGAGGAACTCCTGCTGCAGCTGCTGCAGAGTCTGTCATGTTGGACAGGAGCATCATTAATGAAGCTCAGACACAGACAGTGTTATATACGCTCAGGGAAGCCACAGGAGATAACCCTCAGAGAGGTTTTTTGTTGGTTACTCTTCAGCCCCAGTGGCAAAAGTTTTCATTGAACTTGAACTTTGTCACATTTAATCATGCAACAACCAGTTGCATTTTATTCTTTATTTAAAGTGTGGTGTGCATGTGGATTCATCCGCCTTTACTCAAATACAAATCCAGTGCTACAATCTCAGAGTTCATCTTACAAGAAAGTAGCCTAAATTTGCAATTTCATCTCAGACATGCAGCGGGTTATGGAGAGAAGTGTGGAGACATATGAAACAGTTTATAAAACAGTAATCACAGAACCAGCCAAGAGGCCTATGGTAACTCTGAAGAAACTATGAACAGAGATCCACAAAGTAGGTGGAAAATGTATGAACAAACAACAATGTAAAAACAAAGTAGTTGTTAAAAGACAGAGAAATGTTGGGGGAGATAAGATTGCATATAACCCTGAACACACATTCCCAGAGAGAGGTGTTGTAGTGGCAGCATAATGCTTTGGGGATGCTTCTCTTCAAGGACTGGATGCTGGTCAGAGTTTATAGAAAGATATGTAGTTATAGGTACCAGAAAGTAGAAAATAAACAGTTTACAGTTCTTAAAAGTCTTGACGCTGGGATGGAAATTAATATTCAAAGATAAGAAACATTCATACAAACAGATATATAATGGAATGGTTTGTTTTATAGCATATTACAATGTTAGAATAGCCAAACCAAATACCACATTATATAATCGAGAATCAGTGGCATAGTTGCTAATAGATGTTCTTTCTCCAACCTGTTTTAGACTGAGAGATTTAGCAAAGAATAATAAAAACATGTCAGTCTGTATGTGCATAGCTAAAAAGGAGGAAAGGTGATTTTTTTCAAAGCATTTCGTTATGACGACTGAACACGGATGCATGTCACCCTTTTTCTGTTTGTAAAACACCTACTCCACAATTAGGCACCCATTTGTACTGGTCTTTACACTAAGATAAAAATGGTGTAGCTGTAATGACACACTGAAAAAATAATGCAACCATTTTTTTTGCATTAAATTAATAATATTTAGTTACTTTAACACAATTGTTAAATGTGATTAAGGAAATGCCAAAAGCAGTTGCATTATTTTTTTCAGTGTAAAAAAGGTTCAAGGGTTTTGAGCACAATAAAAAAAAAATGTGAGAGACTAACACGAGTGTCATTGTGCTTCTTTTATTAGGGATGAAACCAGTTTAAATGTTTTTTACTTAATGACTGGCTAAACATTTAAAGTTTTGTTTTATTTACTATAACGTCTTCATTCTGTTATATTATACACATTCTGAATTGAAAAAGCTTTCTGGATGGAAAATAAAACATCTTAAAACTTAGAACAGAGTCCGGTGGATTGTTTTGTTACTTTTTTGGAATGACTATGACCTGGATGACTGAGAATCTTCACCAGCATATATTATACACCGTTTACAAATATTTTTACTTTATTGCATCTTCTGTTAAGTGTTTTTGCAATGAAAAATTTGATTCCTTATATTGTTTTAATCATCTTTTTCTTTTACATTTTCTCTCTACATGAGAGAGATAACCAGCCAGAGATGCTTTATATTAGCAGACAAATGCGACTGCAATGAAAGCTTAACAGGGTTACTTTTATATAATCAAGCTGGAGGGATTTTAATCAGGCACAACTTTTTAAAAAGCTCTGACATTTGGTTGTCATATAAAAAGATGGAAACTTCATTATTAGAAGAGGTCATTAAAACAATGCAAAGTTAAAATAAAATAATAATGAAGAAGGAATGTGTGGACTTTTGAACACTTATAATAACTTTTTGTAAAATGCGAGCTCATTTTAAAAATAGACCTATAGACATTTTTGTCATTAATTCAAGCACAATTGAAATCAAGTTAACCATAGGTTATTCCATCCTCAGCCTTTTTAAAATGTTCTCTCAGTTATTGAAATTATGCATTTTGTCCAACTCAGTTAGAAAAATGAGTAAGCATTAGGTAAAACAATACTTTTTCTGAGCGTGCTTATGTCTTTTGATATGTGGGCCCATCATTGCACTGAATAGACAAAGATTCAAACTTAAATTAAAGAAAAATTAAACTGGTTTTATACTTTTAAGCCTACCAAAGTCTCTGTTAACCTTAGGATTTGCTTTCAGTCAGAGCCGCGTTTGGACAAATGAATCAGAGCTTTAATGAGAAAAACCTGTCATCATTTTTAATCAAATTAATTTTTTATCAACAATGCTTATTAATTGCTTCCTATTGCAAAGACCTGTCCTAAAAAATGATGACATGAAATTAAATCAAATAAAGATCCATTTATTTTTCATGACCCACTTTCCTCTGGCATCGAGGGCACACCCGCCCCCACACTGTCCTCACCGAGGCCTTCCGCAGAGCTGGGCTCCCCCAGATGTAAACAGAGGGAGTGCACACGGCGTTCAAACGGGCCAAGATAGCGAAAAGGTTTGTGGCCTCGTTTCTGAATACCAGCCCCCCTCCTGTGAAAAATTTGATGGTAATATTCACAAAAGAGGGGCACCACAGCGCCAAGAAGCTTATCACAACGAAAATAATGATCTTCAGTGACTCCTTCTTGCTCTCTCTGTCAGGACCTGGGGGGTCCCTCTCCAGCTGATACTTAGCTATGACATAAAGTTTGATGGTCATGACCACTTTGGTGACCACTATAAGCTGTAAGAAGACAATGCTGAAAACATAAAGCTGCATTGCTTTGGAGACTGGCAGCATGTTCCTCGCCAGCAGGTGGGCGGCATTGTACACCCAGCAGTAAATATTCAGTCCTATTACAACCTGCCTTGTTATAAAACGACTGTAGACAAATGGATAACACACAGCAAAATACCTGTCAAACTGAGCAAACAGAAAAGTCAGTATGTTGATCCCTAACAGTGATGGTAACGCGTTATATGTCCAGTTTCTGGATGGATAGCCCTCCTGAACATCAAACAGGCCCAGATAATACACAGAGAAGCCCACCAAAGTGTCACAGATGCTGGTGTTTAGCATGAAAATGAAGCGATTCTGAAGGCGGAGCGCTCTGGTTGCTGAGATCCCGATCACCACCGTCCCTGCTACCAGGACTGTTGTAGTGGCAAATAAGATCTGAAAGATGAAGATGAGGTAGTGCTCAGGGCTGCTGAAGTCCACAGCCAGAGGAACTCCTGCTGCAGCTGCTGCAGAGTCTGTCATGTTGGACAGGAGCATCATTAATGAAGCTCAGACACAGACAGTGTTATATACGCTCAGGGAAGCCACAGGAGATAAACTCCTCAGGGTTTATGTCAATTCATTCTTCCATATCTGTGTGATGGTAAAAGGGAAGATATAGTGAATCTACATTTAAATTCATATTTCTTTTTTTTTAAATCAAATAAAAAAGAATTTGCTGTCCTTTTTGGTTCAGCCACACATAAATTTACAGATACCAACTTTCTTCAAAGTCAGCTTTGGAAAAACAAACTTCCCTCTCATGCAGTTGGATCTTTTTATCATTTTAGCAATTCTGTAAAGGTTTTGTTGGAGAATAAGTAAGTAAATAGCATCACATAGACAGATGTATCTGGGATAAATTCATTGAGGCATAATAAAACTTTTCTTTTTATTGATCTCACATTGGAGAAATTTGCCTCTGCATTTAACCCATCCCTGGCTACCTTATTGCATCAATTTTGTAACCGGTAACTCAATTATGTCGATCCAACTTAATTTTTCTAGATAATAAATTCACAAGTTGAAACATGGTAATTAGATTAGAATGCAACCTCTTTCAAT
>NW_015150713.1:390010-390777 GCF_000732505.1 Cyprinodon variegatus
AGTTAATAGATCAAATGTGTTTCAGACTATACTTGAAAAATCTTATGTTGTGTGGAAAGCTATCAATGGATAACACTGAGAAGCTGCTCTGGAGGTGATGGTAAGATGTTTTGCATTACAACTTGTAGGGCTGCGGACATACAAACTAAAGTACAGTTGAATAGTTCAGATCAAAACATATTCCTGCAATCTAATTCTGAATCCACTTCAGATCGAAGTAGACTTTAGTCTTTAGTCTGTGCACTGCTTTTTGTTTATTTTGTAGGCAATTACTTTCTTCTCATCTATTTTCTAACATAAGACACATAATTCAATCGTGATAAGCATTTAAATGAAACAACATTTAATCTGTAGAACTTGAAATTTGGTAGATAATATAGAATCTGAAACAAATAAACAAACAAAAAATAAACTGGCAAAATAACAGCATTTTTTCATGGGGGCTTCAATCACAAGATGACAAGAACGCATTTATTAATAAACAACATTAACAAAACAAAAAATATTTCTATATACTCAATATCATAAAAACAAACCCCTGCCTCAAGTTTTGAATGGGAAAAAATAAGAACAATTGAAACAGAGAAGGAGCAACACACGTTTTACCACGTTGTGGAAAAGGGGTATATATACAAGAAGATTTGCAGAGTTTGCAGAGTTTCCACCAGAGGGCGATATGATCACTAAGAACCATATCGTTTTTGATTTGAGCATATTTAGGCCTATATATATATATATCTATATATATATATATATATATATATATA
>NW_015150713.1:392259-444059 GCF_000732505.1 Cyprinodon variegatus
TATATATGTATAACTGCCTTATATGAAGCGTGAAATGTAGTTTGAGCCAATTTGTTTACTGTCAAGAAATCTGCAAGAGGATAGGCCTATTTTAAAACAGAAATAGTAAGGAGTTCTAAAATGGTGGCTATGGGTACAATCCAGCATGATATATGAGTCTGCTGGCAGCGAAAGTTCTCATCTTCATTGAGTGACTTGGAGAAGATACAGACAAAAGAGCAAACAGCCCATCAGCCATAGAAGTATCAGAGAAGCTTTTGATGTGCTGGACTAACCTGGCGATTTACATCCTATATCAACAAATAATAATGATATAGTATTTGTTATAATATTATAACAATATTATAATGTTACAATATTTATTTATTTCAACTGTAGTATGATATAAAGAAGGCGGGGAGCCTCCTCAGCTGATGATGGCAAAGCATTGCCTCCTTGGTCTCCTTCTCCTTGGTGGTCACGGACACAGGAAAGGATGACTTGGTGGACAGTCTGTTTAGCATCCAAGGAGATGGTGGAGTCAAAATAAAAACATTAAACTAAGGGCAGGTTAGAAGCGAGTGATGGTGTGTGGAGATAAGATGGCCCATTGACCCTGGAAGGAGTAAAAGACCATGCCCTCTTCAAAAACTGCACCAATGAAATTTTTCTGCAGAAAATGAAAGAGGAATTTGGATCTGAGTTTATGGAGGGCAGAAAGCCATTAATGCTGATGGAACAGGTGGTAATCTATGCTTTTATGACTCCAGTGTTCAGCAAGTAAAAAACGAGGCTTTGCCAGGTGCAGAGAAGCTGTAGCCAAAATAATACCTCAGACACAAACAGTAGATACAGTAGATATGTGCAGGAGTTCTGCCAGGCGAACAGGTGATCTATGGCAGCATGTTTTATCAACCTCATTATAATAGAGTTAATAGAGTCATATAAATATTTTATAATAACCTTCTATGTCAGTTGACATCCAGTTTGTGTGTCCTCTGTTATTTACCTACGTGTTTGTTTCCATTTTTGACCATATTTTGGCCATATAAAAATTGGTGTTTAATTTCTACTGTCATGTTGATATATTTGCTATAGATTTATCAGTTGCAGTGTTTGGCAAGCTCATTGGTTTAATGACGATGACTGGTATAAGTAAAAACCTGCAGCTTTGTCTGGCAAAAATAAGCTAAACAAATCTGTTTTATTGCATTTGTTTAAATATTGTTCAGATAATTGCAGCTATAAACTTACAAAGTGAGGTTAATGCAGTAGTGAAAATTTCGGCTTTGAGAGCTCGTTAAATGTTAAAATTAAAAGGTAAAGGTCATGTGAAATTGATGTGAAAATTTCTCGTTCTATTATAATTTTAGACCATGTTTCAGTTTTAAGCTAAAGTTAAAGACAACTAAAAGTTAAATGGGACATGTATAAAGAAAAAGAAATGAACAAAATTAAAGAGCCCCAGCAGACCAGTGTTTATCAAATTCTCTTGTCATACACATGATGCCTACACATTTTTTTTACTTACACTAATTTCATGCCAAAAAGTCTCTTGTGGGCAGCAGCAGAATGACTGCAGTTGCCTTTCTTTGATGGGATTAACTCCAGCAAATACCAAGTACAGATGTGGCTTTTTTTACTCTTTGCACATGAAATCAATGTAAAAAGATTTACTTAGACCACACTGGAAAATCCTTAATCTAGAAATAAGTAATTATTTCTTAAATTCAGTTTATTTACCGGTACCCTCACGTTGAGTAGGTTAATAAGATGATCTGCCAATGGAATGAGTATTTTTAACTCTTAAAACAAGATATTTAGATAAAATGCACTTGAAATAAAACAATGCCATTGTGTTTAATTATTTTAAGTGTAAATTGTCTTGTTCCATTGACAAAATGTTTTTTTACCTCCTCAATTCAAGATCAAATGCAATTATTTTAAGAAAAGATTACTTATCTAGATTTAGATTCTTTTTTCCAGTGTTGCTAACATTTGAAATTAATTTAGTTTTGTTTAAAAGCCATTTATAGCAAAAGTGTGATTCAGTTCCAGTAAAACAGAGCTGGATTTGAAAGGGAGGTATCTGACATAAGTAACTACAATCAGTTTGAAAGTAAAAGCATCACAGTGACTTTTCAAGTAGACCCTAAAGTGAAAAGGGGAAATAAGGATTCTTTTGCACCAATAAATTTCATCCAATACCAGAATTAAATTTTCTGATAGCATGGTTTTAAGCTAAGATACCAAACAACATTTTCCGTCTTTTGCAGATTTTACCCCACACAGTTTTCCACACAGCTGCTCTGAGTGAGGGGCTTGCCCACAGGTATAGTGAAGGAGTGCACAGAGCGTTGGTCCTTGATAGGATTTTTAGAGGATTGACTGCATCATTTCTAAATAACCTGTGTCTCCCTATCAGTGATGACAGAATTGAGAAGAATAAGCTCGGGCCCCAGAAGAGCAGGAAAAACACAACTACCAATATTATGATCAACAGGGACTCTTTCTTGTTGTCTTTCTCCGGTCCTGGAGGCTCTCGGAGAAGCTGGTATCTGACAACAACAAAGAGTTTAATAGTCATAGAAACTTTGAGTATAATAATTATAAAAATGCTTATTCTGCTGTACACTGCAATCTCCATAGCTTTAGACAGTGGGACCAGACGCTCGAGGACCAACTGACCATAGACATGCACCCAGGTATAGACGCTCACACAGATAACAACCTTTGTGGAGATAAAACGAGCATAAAAGAATGGATGGCAAACTGCAAAATATCTGTCAAACTGAGCAAACAAAAACGTAATGATGTTAACCCCGAGAAGAGATGGTAAAATATAGTAACTCCCGTTTTTAGAAGGATAATCTTCCCTTACATCAAACAGAAACTGGTAGAAAATGCCACATCCAGTCAGTGTGTCAGAGATGCTGGTGTTTAACATAAATATAAAGCGATTCTGGATTAAAAGAGCCCGAGTGGAAATTATGCCGCAGACCACGGAGCCCGCAACAAGCACGGTGCTGATCCCCGCTAGGATGTGAAAAATGAAAAGAAAGTAGTCACCCGGTGAGTCAAAGTCAACGCACAGAGGTACAAAAGTCACATTGGTGGACAGGGTCATAATGGGGAGGTACAGCGAAAGCCGCCCCAAATGATCTGCTACCAAAGCAAAAACATCGCGTCTGTTTTATAGATGTAGATCTAATCCTGCTGGTGTTGAGGGATTGGATTCGCTTGTCAACATGTATGCATTACTAATTATTGTGTTCAGTCACCTTAATGTTGGGGGGAACAAAACACGCCAAATTAGCGGCCAGGTCGCTGTCCAGTGCTGAAACAAATTCGCTGAAATGACAACCCTCTGTTGGTTCTGATAATGTTTCGATACTTTAAAAAGAAAAGGCTTTTAGAATTTACTTTATGTAAAGTTAAAACGGGGAGTCTAAGCTGATGAAGAATGTTTCATTTATATACATCGACTTGGTTATTATGCAGCATTTAACCATGCTTCAGGGAATGGCGAATTACTAATGAAGTGCTATTCAATTCAATACATGGTCTTTATTAAGTTCGAGCACTTTGTTTTTTGTTTGTTTCTTTTACGCATTTAGTAAGAAAATACATTTTAATTTAGTTATTTTTTTACATTCTACTGATAGGGTTTGGGAAAAGCTGGATGGCTCAAGAAAAAAAAATTTCACTGGATGATGGCGTGTCTAAAATAGTTTGATCAGGGGTTGCGACCTGACATATTTAAGTCAAAGGGCCCAAATGGTGTTTTGATTAGAAATAAAACCTAATACAAAGTTGCAGTGATAATATATAATCTAATTAGTCAGTCTTCGTGTAAAACAGGAAAACCTCTATAACAATTTCCGCCATTTATGAAAATACGTTGCTTCAACACACACACACAAAAAAAACACGATTTAGGTATATTATCAATTTTTTTTTTTATTATTTTTTTTTTTTTACATTTGCGAAATAAAGAAAGGGGAAGTCGAACTAAACAGAAGCAATGTACGAGTCAGTTGGGCAACCTGGGATCTGAAAGACAACTATTATAAAACCGAATGTAATCTTAATTTTTATCTCTAAAATTGGATAAGATCCAAGCATTTTGAGAAGATTTTTACAAATAAAAATGTAAAGAATATAGAATCCTTAAAAGGAACAAACCGCAGGTTTGCTAAGAAACGATTTTTTTTTTTTTTTTTACATAACCAAAAAGGAAGAAGGATTAGATCTCTGTGTATTGAATGGACGGGAAATGATGCACAGCGTCATGCGTTTATTTACAAGACGCTGAATGATCAGCTGCCTCCCTGGCAATTAATCATTTTGGTGAAGAAATAGTCCTACTACGTATTTTGAGAAAAGCGTCAAAAGCTATTACAGGTTATTTTTGTTCCCATTTCCATGTAGTGAGCAGTCAGAAAGCAGAAAGCAGTCTGTCGTGTTTAAATAGCTAAATATGTTTCAAGTAAACTAATATTCTATCACATTCCATTTCCCCATTTGTCACTTGAAGTTGCGGGTCTTAAGTAGGCCTACTGCCATTTTTCCCCTCGCTGTCATGTGTTTCTTTATGTTTCATCTGTGCACTGTCACGTGCAAATTTTCCACTCTAAAGTTATATTTCCTATTTCATATTTATGTTAAAGCAAGCCAGCCCTAACTATAGCAAAGACCTGTGGGTTTTGATGCCAATACCATCTGAATAGGCCTTTCTCATCTTAAGCGTCTCAACAATTCCCTCGTAGTTTCATTTCAGTTTTATGAAATAGAGGAGTGAAGACATGCCCATTTATTTTTCGCTTTTGTTCTTTAACATTTCGTTACACACATTTCAGTCTACGTTCAGTCTTACGTCTTAAAAAGCAAAACCTATTATTTCAAAAAGCAATTGAGGCCAGGAGTGATTCTGATCTCCTATGGTGTGCTTTAACTAACTAAATATTTCGAATATACAAGAGAAACGTTTGTCATCTCTGGACCAAAATTATTGATCAGCCATAATTATACAGGTAGCTCACTACATTATTGCTCGTAAAAAAAAAATAATAAAAAAAATAATAAAAAAAAAAAAATAATAATAATAATAATAATAATAATAATAAAGTAAATGTTTTTTTGTTTTTGTTTTTTCTTTTAGAGCACCGTTCATGATGCAGATTACGAAGTGCCACAGAAACTAACTGAAAGATTCCACATCGATACACCGAACTGGTTAATTAAAAGCAGCAGTTAAAATAATAGTTTTTAGTCAGATTTGAAAGTTTCCGCCAACTTCAAACCGAGGGGTCGGGGGGAGGTTGCAGGGTCTGCAAAGCATCGAGAACCGTTCTCAGTCAAAATAAAAGTGACAATAAATAGGACATTAGAAAAAAACAAATGCTGATCTTCTGACTAGCTCCAGAAAAAAAAAATCACCAACATGCGTTATTAAAGAACAGCATACATTAACATATGACGGAGGGAAATGCCTCCGCATCCAGCTATTAAAAAGGAGATCCTGTAATTTTATATTGTTTATTTTGGAGTCTTTGCGATGTCTCAGTGGTGGAGATTGTGTTTCATTATAAATATTCCATCCATAAATCATAAATCACATCCTGCAAGACAAAAAGCAACCAAAACAAACATCAGGCTAAAAGAAACACAATTGCTTGCTATTTTCATTTTCTTAAATACCAATTAAACAGAAAAAATTCTTCTAGAATCACTCCAAATTACACAAAAAAGTTAATACAAATAATTTAAATGATTCTGCTAATTAACAGAAAAACTGAACACTTAAAAAAATAATTTCACACACCTCATGGCGAGATCCTTCTTGAAATTTTGGCGACTTTTCTAGACCTGACAAAAAAAAAAAAAATACCACTTTAGTGTTTAATAACACTAAATAATCTATTGCTGGAGCAATAGATTATTTGTTATTTTGCATGCAAAAAAAACAAATCCCCCCATTGAGTAATGCGTGAGATTTATCAGAACCAACAGATCCAAATTATCACAAATATGTTCCCATCATGCCATGTATGTGGAGCAAAAAACATCTCTTTATCTTCTAAGCAATTAAACGTAATTATCTAAAGGTTTGTGTCTTTACAAAAGTGTTACCAACCGTGTGTTTGTTTTGCAGCAGCAGATTTTACTCCACACAGTTTTCCACACAGCCGCTCTGAGTGAGGGGCTCGCCCACAGGTACAGAGAAGGAGTGCACAGAGCGTTGGTCCTGGATAGGATTTTCAGAGGGTTATATGCATCGTTTCTGAAGAAGACGTGTTTTCTTATCAGTGTGACAACAACCGTGTAGAGCATGCTTGGACACCAGAAGAGCAGGAAAAACAAAACTACCGCTATTATGACCAGCAAAGACTCTTTCTTACTGTCTCTCTCCGGGCCTGGAGGCTCACGGAGCAGCTGGTATCTGGCCACGAAGAACAGTTTGACAGTCATAGATACTTTGATAAAGATTATGACAAATATACTCATTCTGATATAAATGACCATATGTGAGAGTTTAGATCTAGGCAACAGGTGTTGGAGAAGCCCCTGACCATACATGTGAACCCAGCTGTAGGCGTTCACACAGATGACAACCTTTGTGGTGATGAAGCGACCGTACATGTAGGGATGGCACACAGCAAAATATCGGTCAAACTGCGCGAATAGAAAGGTCAGGATATTAACCCCAAGCAGAGTGGGGATGATGTAAAAAGCCCAGCTCAGAGTGTTAAACCCCACCTTTACATCAAACAGAAACTGATAGAAAATGCCACAACCGGTCAGAGTGTCAGAGATGCTGGTGTTCAACATAAATATAAAACGGTGTTGGGTAAAAAGTGTCCGATTGGCAATGATACCGCAGACCACAGAACCTGCTACCAGGACGGTGCTGATCCCAGCAGTGACATGAAAGATGAAGAGGAAATAGTCTCCTGGGGAGTTGAAGTCAACAGACAGGGAAAGAAAGCTGCTGTTCGTTCCGATCATTGTGAGAGCAGATTAAGGCCTATCAAACTGGAGATCACTGCATAAGCTGTTTAAAATCCAATTGCTTTTGGTCGACTGAGGGGTAATAAAGTGTTTATTATGTAGGAGGGTATGGGGTGCCGACACCGCATGGGGAGGAGACTAAAAAGCGTGCAGTCGTGGTAAAATGCACGTAAGGCTTGTAAACAACATAGCCCATTTTGAACGTAAAAGAAGTGATGCTGTGCTTTTGATTTTTTTGAAAAGAGTGGGTTCATGTTTTAAATTATGCAGCAAGTTCTAATGGATGACGTGACAATAACACAAGATAATAAAACGGTTCCAAATAAGGGCGTCATCAGGAAAGAAAATAGTTGTAGTACACTGGGAAAAAAACCGAAATCTAGATAAGTCATTTTTTCTTAAAATAAGTGCATTTGTTCTTGGATTGAGGAGGTAAAAGAAAAATTTTCCTAAAGGAACAAGACAATTTACACTTAAAATAAGAAAACGCATTTGCATTGTCTTATTTCAAGTTTATATTATCTTATGATCTTATTTTAGGAGTACAAATACTCATTCCATTGGCAAACTATGTCATTTAACTACTCAAATTAAGGTTAAATACACTTAATTAAGAAATTTTTACTTATTTCTAGATTGTTTTGCACTGTACATTTCTCTTTAGAAGTAAAGAGAAGTGTACGCAGAGAAAGCCCACAGAAGTGTCATATTCCTATTTTTAACCGAGTCCACCCATTTAAGCGCTGAATCAATTCAAATGCTATGTTAAAGCCTCAGTGGTGATTCAGCCTGGTTCTTCAGAGAATCACTAGAATTGGTTAATTCAAATGATTCACTCAAATGATTCATTCGCTAAATGTTTAGTTTCAAGTATGTGCATTTTCCTTTCCTTTAAAAATAAGGAATAAGCATGGACTTGTTCACCATTAATGTCATTTTGATAGAGCTTCAAATGCATTTTGTGTCCCTTTCCATTTAGAATATGGCTTTAATGATTTTATTGTGTTCAGTAAAGTTAAAATAGGATCAGACGGACTTTTCAGGGTATAACCTTACCTTCTAAAAGTTATTGTAACATAATAATACAAAAAGAATAATTGAACTTATATCGGAGAAATGTATCTCTTCATTTAAACCATCCCCTTGGGGAGCAGTGGGTTGGGTTCGTGGGGCGCCCGGGAGCAAAGGGCCTTGCTCAGAGACCCAGAGTAGCATTCTGGGGTAGTGGAGCTCGAACTCAGAACCTCAGGATTCCAAGATCTGTGCCCTAACCACTAGGCCGCACTCTCACTGGATTTATTTGGCTCAGGTGACAAAAAATAAAATAAAAAAAAATGCTACAAGTAGGCCTATAGGTCTACTTCTCTATATGAATTTTCATAAAAAATAACGGAAATAAACACTTTCCGGGTCGTGTTGATAAATTATTCATAACATAAATCAGTGTACTATCTATTGTATTCTTATATCCATCCTATCTAAATTCATTGCTGCAATATATAAGTGAGTGACACAGTACCCCTCTCAGGTGTGATTCATTCACATTGAGATTTCTCCGAACCGCAACACAGGCTTATCAATCTTGGCGTGAAAAAGTGGCCTGATTTGTACACTTAGGAGGAGGGTGAATCAGCTCTGCAAATATCTCCTCCTCGGTGTTGTGGGATCTCGAATCATGATCTGATCTGTGCAGCCAAGGTAGTGAATCATTACGGTCACAACCCCGAGCAAGATTGATTCAACCCGCACTAGTTCCGGTAACTACTTAGTGATTCAATCCTCAGAAGCAATTCTCTGTGTTTAGGTTGGCTTGACAAATCTCGAGTAACACATGCATTAGCCTATTTGAGTTTCATGGAGCTCACCCTGACTAAAACTGAAATGAGGAGGTGATGAATCGGTTGATGAAAGTGATTCAATTTTAGTTTGATCACTGGAAAGTTTTTTGAAAGAATCATTCATGAGTAACTCAACACTATTTTCTATTAAACATTAGTGACCAAAGAGCATCAGGAAGAGATCACATTTAGATACATTTGTGGGGTAGTCCACTGTTATTACTGTTTTTATCTGACACAATAAAACTGCAAACTTACCAAGAAATGCCTAAATGCAGCAGGACAACAGCAGAAAAGGAGTGCTTTAATCAGAAAATCATCTAAGAGAATGAAGTTTATAAGAGCAGTTTCAGTGAGATATAGGTACGGTAACATAACACGTTAATATGAGAGTTAATGAACTCTAAAATATCCTGCCCTTGTGGGAAAATACATTAATTACCAAAGTCAAGTAGCATTAGGTCCTATCTGGAATATAACAAACAGGCTGGACCTAGGACCATTTTTGTCAACATGAAAAACATTATGTGGCTAAAAGGTAATGTTACATATCGACCTATGTTTTCCGTTTGTGTTATCAAATATTATTGGACGCCACGCTTATCTGTGTCCCAATTATTATTATTTTTTAGTAGATTTGAAGTGTGTCCGCGACACAGAGGAGCTCTCCGTGGTACTGAACCTTAACATTTCTAGTACGTTCATGCTGCAGCCTGAAGTGACCCAAATAAGATGTGTTGCCATGTGACCTGAATCTGATCTATAGTCTAAACAGACCAGATTTTTTTTTTAAAGGCAATGTGATCCTAAATCCAAAACACATCTCAATCTGTTCAAATGCGGCCTGTGTCTGAACAAACGAGTCGCTATCTATCTATTACTTTTATGTGATTGAGCGATAAATCTAATTTGGGCAGTTCTCGACATGCAGAGCAGTTGTTTGCAAAGCAAAACTAGTTTTTAAGGTTTTGGTCATTTCGTTCAAATTTAAATAAATGATTAAATATGAATACAATCCAATCTATTCAGAGCTATAGAAACATATGTAGGTTAAATTAAAAATAAGTTACTTTTAATGGGAGCTATGAACACGAGGTTATGGCAGATTGTAATCTCTCCAACTAAGTTTAAATAGTATCATGATTTACTTTAAAATACGCAGGATCCGCTTATAATATATTGGTGCAAACGTTCTTCATTGCTGGGATTTTTAAATTCACAAAGACGTTGCTTGAAATTTCCCGTCATTTCAGAGCTGGTCACATGACTGTCATTACGCATAGTTTTTTTTATAAGGTTCTGGGTTCAATTCCCGACTTTTAACATGATCAACCAGCATCCCTGTTATGCAATTATCCTCACACAAAAAAAGAAATTAGAAAAAAAAAGAGAGATCAATCGTTTGCCACATCTATTGTTTCATTTTCGTACATGGTATTACAATTCCACAGTTCTTCAAATACAGTAAATAAACGAGATATTGAGCCTTTTCCTTGTGAAACCTGGCTTTATACCACGTCTATCTTCTTTATGGTAGCTTTGATGGTGAAGGTGTCTCCTTAAAGGTCACTCCAGTCACATTAAAGGCCACTCTGTAAAACAGCATGATAACACCGTGTTAAATGTGTATTTTTGATACATGCAAGAATAAAACAAAATGTTAAATAAAAAGAATTTTTTTTAAAACTCTATACCTCCCCCTTCTCCTGGGGCATACCCTCCGCCACACTGTTCTCCACACGGCCGCCCGTAGCGCAGGGCTACCCCAGATGTACACAGCTGGAGTGACCAGCGCATTCATCCGGGCCATGGTGGCAAAAAGATTAGTGGCTTCATTTCTGAAACTGAGCCCTTTTCCAGTCAGCTGCCTGACAATAATGTTCACAAAAGAAGGACCCCAAAGAGCCAGGAAGCATATGACCACAAACACAATGATGCGCAGAGACTCCTTCTTGCTATCCCTGTCTGCGCTGGGTGCCTCTCTCACCAGTTGGCCCCTGGCTATGATATATAATTTAAACGTCATGACCACCTTAATGAGAACTATGACCTGCAGGGTCATCACACCGAACGCGTGTATCTGAGCCGCCCTAGAGATGGGCACTAAGTTCTGCACAGTCAGAATCAGATAAGTATAAATCCAGCAGAAGCTACACATAGAAATGACAGCAGGCCTTGTTATGTAGCGGTTATAGAAGAAGGGGTGACACACTGCAAGGTAGCGGTCAAACTGGGCGAAAAGGAAGGTAAGGACATTTACACCGAGGAATGATGGTAAAATGTAGAAGGTCCCGTTCCTGGAGGGGTATCCCTCTTTCACGTCGAAGAGGCCGAGGTAGTAGACCGAGAAGCCGGTCAGGGTGTCACTGATGCTGGTGTTCAGCATGAAGATGAACCGGTTCTGGCCTCGCAAGGATCGGCTGGTTGAGATCCCGACGACTACCGAGCCGGCCACCAGCACAGCACTGGTGGCGAACAAGATGTGGAAGATGAACACGAGGAAATCTTCTGTGCGGTCGAAATCCACCGACAAACAGACGGTGGTATTGAGGAGCATTCTGACGCTCCAAGAAGGAGCAGCGTTTGACTTTTTTATAGGTTGAACTGTGTCAGGGGTTTGTACTCAAGCAAAGCCCCAGAGATGAAGGGAATGGGAAGAGTTTAAACCGAAATAGATGGGGAGCAAACAAAGCAAGTAAATAAGAGTAGAATGTTGTGCAACTTTCTAAATTCAGTTTTCCCTTCTTTCTAAATACAACTGATTTCATATAATAAACCACTCTTTCTTTCTTTCTTTCTTTCTTTCTTTCTTTATTTCTTTCTTTCTTTCTTTCTTTCTTTCTTTCTTTCTTTCTTTCTTTCTTTCTTTCTTTCTTTCTTTCTTTCTTTCTTTCTTTCTTTATGCACTGTCATAAATGCTGAGTAAAGACATCTACAATGGGGCAGTTATCGACGATGATATTACGCCTTTAAGTGTCAGACGAATCTGTTTTGTGGTGAAAAATATCATTTCTATGTTTATGATGAGTAGGAAATTAACGACAGCCCCAAAGGGACACCAAATGTTTTATATTACTATTTTGCATCCCAAACATTTCAGCTACACATTAAGTAAACTAAAACAATCATGAAATCATGTTATCTTTTTACAATTTATAGTCACTCTGCTGCCCTAAAGCCCGGATAAAGCTTGCATTGCTTCATAGGGAATATTTCTTAAGGACATACACATAAAATACAAATAAATATCAAGTACTCAGGTACTGAAATGAATGTGTCATGCGTCCACAAGAGGGAGCACAAGACAATTATTTTCCAACTGACCCTGGATACATGTGAAGTAAATCCATTGGTAATATCGAGTTTCATTCAAACGTTCTATTTAATCTGTTAACTAAAACCCTAATAGATTATGTTTTAGTCCCACCTTTATTGTCCTGTCCCTTAAGTCAGTAGTTTTCAAAATTTAGGATAATCAGGGGTCATTAGAGGGGGCTCAGAAAGTTCAGAGAAAAATAAGAGAGAAGTTTTCCCAAAATTGTCGAAATATTTCTATTTCTATCATCATCAGCTATAATATTTTTTATCATTATATAAAGTATAATTGTAATAAAATACAATTTTAACACAAAAAACACAGGAATTTAACTGTTAACTGTAAGGCTCTTTTTCTGCCTATATAAGAAATGATTATTACAACTCGGCTGACTGGACACAAAGATAACCTTTCCCTTTTCCAATATACTTGTGTGAGTCTGACACAATTTATCACATTGTTGCCTGTACACATAATCACGCTACAATAATCTGTGAGAATCCTAACCATTAATTGATAACTTCTGTAGGCCAATATGAAGCCAGTTTTATTTAGGCAGAGCATTATCATATCAAAATCTGCTTTTACAGCTGTTCAAAGACTGTATTAACTTTAACTACAATGACAAGAAAAATAAAATAATGCTCTATAGCCTCAAAACAATATTAATACCAGCATTATTTTAATACCATAGCAGTTTATACCCAGTTTTTTCATCATCTAATATCTAATAATTGTGTTTGAATACTAACAGACATATGTCTTCTAGCTGAAAGAAATTCAGATTAAAATCAAACAAGTATGAATAGAAAACAAATGGTTCTTAAATGGTTGAGGCATTATATGTATGGATATGATGTGGGTTTGAATAGAATAGAATAGAATAGAATAGAATAGAATAGAATAGAATAGAATAGAATAGAATAGAATAGAATAGAATAGAATAGAATAGACACCCTACGAGCTGCCACCTTAACCTGGAGGAGTTGTTTGCGTGCCCAAATTATTCTAGAAGCTATGTTGTCCAGGGCGCTATGCCCCTGGGAGGGTTTCCCATGGCAAAAAGGTCCAAGGTGACGGGTCAGACTAAGAACAGCTCACAAGACCTATATGGATAGCCTTAGATCAAGAACCGCAACGTCGCCCGGTATAGTGCAGCCAGAGCCCCACCCTGGAGCCAGGCCTGGGGTTGGGGCTTGCATGTGAGCGCCTGGTGGCTGGGCCTTTGCCCACAGGGCTCAGCCCGCATTGACGACTTGCGCCCGCCGTCCTGTGGACCCACCAGCCGCAGAGGGATCTGTAGGGGTCAGGTGCTGTGAGGACTGGGTGGTGGTCGGGCAGGGTTCCACACAGCTCCGTATGCACAGCTTCTGGCTGTAGGGGGAAGGAGCCTGAGCTTGTGAGGGAGGTTGAGAGGTACCGGCTGGATATAGTCCGGCTAACCTCTACACATAGCTTGGGTTCCGGATCCCATCTCCCGGAGAGAGACTGGTCGCTCCACTTGTCTGGCATTGCCCCCCATCTCAGTTGTCATGTGTTGCAATTCAACCCGGTGAACGAGAGGGTCTCCTTCAACTTGGAGACTGGTCTCTCTCACCGTTGTCTTGGCCTATGGCCCCAACATCGGTGCAGAGTACCCATCCGTCTTGGAGTGCTTGGAAAGGTACTAGATGGTGCTCCAACTGGGGATTCCATTGTTCTACTGGGGGACTTCAACACCCACATGGGCAGCGACAGTAAGACCTGAACAGGGGTGATCAGTAGGTACTCCCTCCCCTATCTGAACCCCAGTGGTGTTCTGTAATTGGACTTCGGTGCTAATTACATTTTGTCCATAAAGAACACCAAGTTCGAGCACAACGGTGTCCATAAGTGAATGTGGTACCAGGACACCCTAGGCCGGAGGTCGATGATCGAGTTTGTAGTTGTGTCATCTGATCTGCGGTCACGTATCTCGGACACTCAGCTGAGCTGTGAACTGATCACCACCTGGTGGTTTGCTGGATCTGCTGGCAGGGGAGGAAGCCGGTCAGACCTGGCAGGTCGAAGCGTGTTGTGAGGGACTGTTGGGAACATCAGCTGGATCCCTTTGTTTCGCAGTCTTTAACTACCACATTTGGACGAGTTTCTCCCAGCTCCTGACGGAGCAGATGTAAAGGATGCCATCAAGCTGAAGAAGGAATCCTGCCTGGCCTTGTTGGCTAGTGGAACTAATGTGAATATCTATCTCTACAGAAATTCTTGTAAGCCGGTCCCAGCTGACAAGCCGCAGTGTCCTGAGCAGTCAATAAAGCGTTTCATTTTTTGAATACATCTGTTCTGTCTGCCTGAATTCTGGGTCCTTCTTTCTGAGCCTCGACAGAACCTACAAACATAATATCTATAAAAGGAAGTGCCACCTAAGATAATGGAAGAACAGTACAAAGTATTTACACTCTGATATTCTTTTCATGATATATGAAAAAATATCATGAATAAATATAATGGTACACTAATTTAGACCTATGCAAATAATAGCAATGATAAACAGCACAGCAGATCTGCTGGGAGCAGTGATGGTAGTCTTTGAAATATAACAGTTTCAAAATAGTGAAATAAAGTATTCATTATCTTGCTGAATACGTGCTCAGTTTTGCTTAAAATGTTTAAACTCCAAAAGTCTTTGTAAATTTTTTATTTTTTTTTTTTGGGCTAGCACTAGAATAACCTGTTGTCGGAGCACTGATGTTTCAAGCACAGAAGCTCAGATAATCTAAGCTAAAATTCTGTCACCTCCAGTTTAAGCTCATTATGAGAAACAACCATGTCAGATTAAAAGAACATTTTTTTAATTACTTTCAAAATAAAAGCCTTAATATTTCCCTCCGAAGACCATTGTGGCATAAAGATCAATTTAAGTTCTTAAAATCAACCAATTTTGGAAAATGGACTATCGCTATGTTTTCACAACAGAACCAACAAAAATTTTCATAGTAACTATGTAATTATTAAGCCAGTGAAAGGTTTATAGTGTAATTTAAGAACTGGAAATGGGTACCGTATCAATGGTGGATTGATCCTCTTCTGAAAACACAACTATGCAATGGTTTCTAAATTAGAGATACAATACTCTACAAAATAAAAGCCTTTACATTTTAACAAAGCAGATCTTTACAGTAAAAGATAAAAAATCTACCAATTCTGGAAAATTGACAGGCCTTTTAAAAAAGATCCTTATCACTGTCTTGCTGATGATGACTGGCTTACCTACTAACTCGATTCATCTGTCTAACTCTTTCCAGTTTCTCATCACTGCTCATCTGTTCCACCTGCTCCTGCCTCTGTTTAAGGTGCTTTCATCTAGCCATCAGGGTCAGGGTCAGGGTCAGATTATCCATGTTCTCTCTAGCCACTGCTCATCTGATCTACCTGCTCTTGCCTCTGCTGTGGAGGATAAGTTCAACCAAGTCACCAGCCTCAGAAAATCACAGGTTAACAGCAGGTTAGATTAGAGGTCAATGCCACATAAAGTTCTAGCTATCTGGCCACCACAATCAGCAGACCTGAAACCAATCGTGATGGTTTGGGGTGAGCTGGACCGCAGAGTGAAGGCAAAAGAGCCAACAAGTGCTAAGCATTTCTGGGAACTCCTTCAAGACTGTTGGAAGAACATTTCATGTGAATACCTCTTGAAGGTCATCATGAGAATGCCAAGTGTGTGTGAAGCAGTAATCAAAGTAAAAGGCATCTACTTTAAAGAACCTAGAATATAAGACATATTTTCAGTTGTTTCACACTTTTTTTGTTAAGTATATAATTTCACATGTGCTAATTCATGGTTTGGATGCCTTCAGTGTGAATTTTCATTTTTCATAGTTATAAAAATAAAGAAAACTCTTTGAATGAGAAGGTGTGTCCAAACTTTTGGTCTGTACTGTATGTAGGAGGATCTGTATTGCCTGTCTGGTCAGGCTGCTTCCCCATTTGCTGTTAGGAGCCTCAGAGGCCGCGCCTGTTTCCCCCTGAACTGTTTGGGGGTTATTGTTACTATTGTCCGATCTTTCTGAATCCCACCATTTTGTTTCGGGTTTTTGTTTTTTTGTTTTAGGCTTTTTGAGCCCAGGAGGGCGTCAGGAATCCGGCCTTATGGGAGGGGATCTGTCATGATCTTGGTGCTGATGAATGGCTTATTTACTAACTCCATTCCACTGTGTAACTCTGCCAGTTTGCTCCTTCCTCTATTTAAGGTGCTTTCATCCAGTCATCTGGGACAGATTATTCTTGTTCTCCCTATTCAGTAGTGAGAGTGTTTTTAAGAACTTCTTGGTGTTGCTGATGAGGTGATCCTGACCTGTTGTGTGTCTCAACCACTGAGCTGTCTATTCCTGTTCTGTCCTGTTTGCCTGACCCGGGCTCGGACTCCTGGACCTCTAAGCCTGCCTGTTCCATTTCTGATCCGGTTACCTGACCTGGCGTCGGACTCCTGCTTGTTCTCTGGGGCTGCAGCATCTGGGACATTCTGGGCAGAGCTGACTGCATCTTGTTGGCAGCTCACCAGATGGATCCTACCTCATCTCGCTATGGACTGAATTGTTAAACCAGGTTTGTGACTCACGCATTCATAATCATCTTCCATCAGATTATCGGGGGTCACTAACCTGTGTTTGTCTCCTGCAGAGATTACTGCCTGAGACACCCAAGCTGCTGCTACTTCAGATCTTCACTTCATTTTTTAATGATGTGTTTTGAGTACCCCACTGTCTGTTTTGCTTCGAATACTGGGTCATGCATTCTGAGCTGTGACAATCCTACTAACTAGTATCATTGTAATTACTAAAACCCTTACTTTTTCAGTTCAGTGGTCAGTTCAGGTACTGTGGGAATCTTGGAAGCTCTGACATTTTGCAAGGTTGGGAGATCATGTTTGAGGGGGGGCTTGTTAGTCCTTGAATCCAGACTGTGTGGTAAATCCAGAGAAAGGTGCACACACTGGAGGAGTAATGGAGCGGGCTGTCACTTGGATTTGGTACTTGAACTGAACATATGGAGGTTTTCCCCTAATCAGTGTAACTCGGTTTTTCCTTCCAGGGGAGAGAAGGTCAAGGAATCCAGTAACATAGGGGGAGCAAAGACAAAAACCTGCTAAACTCAGAGAAACAAAGCTAGGTTAGACTCAGCTAAACTAAGCTTGGCTAGAGTACCCAAAACTGGCAAACACTCTGGCGCAAGGTAGTGACAGCCCACTGCTCAAATAGTCCTCCAGATAACGATTCAAAGGTGTGCAGGGAGGAACAGCGAAGACAGGGCACCTCCTAGCGGTGGAAAAGGAAAAAACACACAAACAGGCCACACAAACTGGATTCCTAACAACCTTAAGCTGGGAATCGAATCCAGAACCTCCTTGTTGCAAAAACAAGTTGTACCCACTGCCCTGCCAAGCAGACCGAGAAGGACTACTATGGCATTTTGAAGATAGAACCCACTATAGTTTTGAAAAAAAAAAGTATCACTACCCTATGTATTTGTAGCTAATTACAATGTGTGGGTTCATAATGATGACATTATGATTCCAAACCTCAGGGTGCACCCCCTTGATATAGAAATCAAAACTACCACCTTAGACTGGAGATGTAAGCAATTACTTTTATTGGTGATTCAAGTTACCATGGCAGCCTAAGTCATGAGAAAAAAGTGCAAAAGTGGTCGGGATTTTTTTTCAAGGTTAAATGGAAGTTCAAAGCTTAAAATACATAAGACACAACTATTGTTTTATCTGTTTTTAAATTGTTAACTTTTTTTTACTCTTTATTTGGATCTTAACACTTTAACACTAGAAACAAAGAACTGGTTTGTTGTTAAAATTTTATTTTTTTATTGTGAGGTCTATTGTACATAGATTAAACAATTTTTTATAATACTTTAACAAATTATCTCCCCATAATGCTAAGCTGATTATTGTTAAATACATTTTATATGTTCTTATAAGATAGTAAGATATACCATGAGTTATTTTCTGAATTAAACTTTATTGTAATTGATTCATATAACCCTAACCCTAACCCTAACACAAGGTTTTGCATAAAAGCGAATCAGAAAAAATTTTTTTATGTTAGGAAATGTCCAAGAGTCAAAATAAACTGCTGACAGGAAGACAGAGGTGGCTTGATGAGTTCAGGAGTTTTTAATGAATGGAAAATCAAAACATTCATCTTGACAAAAGAAACAGCAGACATGAATATGCACAGGCATGGTACTGAAACTGTAGTAGACACAATAAGCTTGGCATAGTAGAGCGACTCACTTGTGAGGGGTGAATTCAAATAGATGATTATATGATTATCACAGGTGAGAACAAATAAGCTCATTGGAACGATGTGGAAAGAATAACATCATTAAAGTGGCAATAAAGAAAGGTATGAAATTGGTGGAGTGCATTTGACTAACAGGAAATATAAAGTAAGAAAACACAACTGAACTGGAACAGAACCACAAGAAAGATGTTATTGAAAAAAAGATAAGTAAAGAAAAAAGACACAAGAAAATGATAGAAAACATAAAAAACAAACAAACATAAGAATAAACAAATTAAGCTGATATGAAAATGTCCGAAATCCAAAAGTAATAACATAATATCACAATATGTGAGAAAACATAGCACTGCAAATCGTAAACCAAAACCAACATCTACAAATAATGACAGATATGTTTTATTTTTAAGTTTCACCAGTAGATGTCTGAAAAGTATGGCCTTCATATTTATTCAGCTCTCCTCTGATGAATATCTTGAGGAACTCTTTTACTATACTTAAAGCTCAAAACTTGAGCCATTACAGTTGGGTCTTAATCACTTCTGTGTATAGATACTAAAATCCTTCCCATTCCCTTTTTGCAAAATAACTCCATCTCAGTCAGATTAGATGGAGAGTCTACCCAAATATTACAAGCTGTAAACTGTAAACGTGTAACGTGTGTGTGGATCTGTGCTTTGCAACCTTATGTTTAGGTTAGGATTCAGGGTTTAAAAACCCACATCCCAAACTCTGAAGATCTCACAAAGCACTGCATAGTCCTTAACTTGAACATGGACAGAATATGACACCACTGTAAAGCTACTAAATCACAGCTGAAATTCTAAGCTATAGGACTGACCGAGCAAAGTCAACGAGCAAGCGTCTTAAGATGAGACTGGGAAAGATGCAGAGATCCACAGCTGAGATTCTGTTGCAGTTAAAACTAAAAAAAGCCATATTGGCCTTTAAGGACAGGTTGGGTTCAATTAGAAATACCCCCTAAAACATCTGGTTTTCAGTTGGCCTAAAGGACTCATAAACAAGTGAAAGAATCTACCCTGGCGTGATACGACCTCATGCCTTGAGCGTTTCACAGAACATTATGGTTAGAGTAACTAATGTATTTGCTATTTTCTTTAGCTATGTGTAGCACTAAGTTGATCATTTAAAAGAGGTTTATGTGAAAAAAGTATTTATCATTTTCCTTTCACTTTGCATTTTGCAGTTGGAAATCACAAATACTGAAACTAAAAATAACAATTGAATCCCCATGTGTATAAATAGCAATAACAAGAATTTATTTCACTAATTAGTTGCTGCTCTCTGACTTTTTTCAGCAAGACATTATTGTTCAGGGGAATTCAAGTCACGCAGGTTGAAAACTCCTATGCCATAAGTCAGATGAGAGGAAGCCAACTCTGCTTCCAGCTGCCTTAATAAAAACCTGCTGTTCCATGAAACGCTGAGGCGTTTGCTCTCTGTACCTATGACTAACATCAGCCTGGTTTTGTCTCCTGTGTTGCCTCTGACTAGCTTCGGCAATGTGTTAATGTTTCTTTTCAACATCACTTTGGCAGCTGCGATCATCTACCTGAACGTCTCTGTGTTTTTCTCCATTCTTCTGAGCAGGTCCCTGCGCAGCGAGAACCGCTTCATGTACATGCTGAGCACCTGCCTCAGCGACATCTGCACCGGCGTCTCTTATTGCTACGTCGGTGCGCTCGATGTGAAAGATCATTACAGGTCCCCAACCCGAACGTTTTACATCGCGCCTACATTCCTGGGCCTGTCGTTCATGGCAATCCTAGCTGCACAGGCGGACCGGTACCATGCCATCAGTTCTCCCTTTAAATACTCCCAGCGCATGACCAGAAACAGAACCCTAGTTGTTATCGTAGCCTACTGGTTCTATGCGTTCTTCATCGTGGGTGTGCAGAACCTGGTCCCGGTAGGGATAGCCACCACGGTCACCGGCATTGGTACATTTATCGGAAATGTATTCGTTGTGGTTATAATGATAGGACTGAACATCAGGCTGTTCATCATCGCCACCTTCCAGCTGGGCAGAGAGCCGCCCTCTGAGGAGAGGGACAGCAAGCGCTCCTCGGTCTACCTTATACTGCTGGTGGCTATGTTTTTCCTGGTGGCCTGGATCCCCTTGTTTTGTCATATTATCGTCTGCAATTTCCTTGGTACGACCTGCTATTCATTTAGGAATGAAGGCACTGATCCCCTTCGGATTTTGCCCAGAGTCAACGCTGCGCTCACTCCTGTTCTCTACCTCAGAGGGTGCAAAGCGCTCAGAGTGGCGCTCTTTTCCACAGTGTGGAGAACCTGTTGTAGAAACAGGTGAGGTGCTGATAGTGTTTGATCATTTCACGCCTGTTTAGAGATGAGATTTATTAGCTGTAAGCAATATATTATCTCTTGTTTATATGTATTAGAAAATTATAGATTAGTACAGAATAGAAAAAAATTGCCTATCTAATGAGAATAAAACAATGAAGTTTAGATAATAATAATAATAAGATACTCCTTTCAGAACTATATTGAAAGCCTTTCTAGCAGACAGTTCAGGACTTTCTATTTTCTGGTGTTTTCATTGTTTGTTTTTTTGTGTTGGCTGCATTGTTGGATGATCCAATCTCTTTTTCATTCTCTTTTTCTCTCCCTCTAAAGGTTGCTTCACCGACAGCTTGGTCCATCTAAGTATCCTGTTCCAGCCTAATTTAGCAGATGGATTTTTAGGTCAGCACTCTTTGTACGTCTTCCACGTCTGTTTCTTTAGTAGCTACTCTTTAAAAATTCTAAAGGATATTTTAAGAATGTGTTCCAAAATGTTGTCTCAATCTTCATAAACAGAGCTTGGCATCGATGACTAATAAACAGTTATCATATTACATTTTAGATTAACTAGGACTTATATAAAATTGCTGATGGAAAAAGAAAACAAGAAAAAGTGCAGGATTTCCATACTATGCAATTTCCTTCTATAGGATCATATTTCTTCGTTTAACTTTTACAGGTTAATCTTTTCCCTGTGTATCTGTCCAGTCACAATTCCGTTTTTATAGTTATACTTTTTTTCTCTGTGTTCTGTTCAACTACTCTGACTGACACTGTTTCTCTCTATTAATAAAAAGCCACTTCATGTACTTTGTGACCCCTCCAAGAATCACACCTTGGTTTAGCAAGTGGATGGAGGTTTGGGGCAGCATTCCTTTGACATATTTCTCTTTATTTCAATTGCTTTCTTGGAAATATTTTCAAAATATTTACTACAGACACTGATCGACTGTATTTTTCAGTTAAATTCCCGGGTTTGTGTCATAAAACCTGAAGAACCTATAGAGCTAAACAATAACCTGTAATCATATTTGAATTTAAATATTGAGTTGTGAAATGCTGCTGTTTCATGTTTCGCTTTCTTCTACTTTATATTGGTGGTAAAAAAGAGTGCTATTAAAGAGAACCTCCAATTTTCAATATGAGACAAAACAACCCACCAAAAAAACACTAAAGGGCTTCTTTAATTTGAATTTTGCTAAATAGCATTTTTTTTTTTTATCACAGTACTATTTAACAAAAATATTTGCGACATAAATGTTCCTTTACAACCCAGGATGTGTCCAAATGTCAGCAGCTGACTTTCATTTTCATCAATATGTGATCTGTTTGAATCAAAAAAAAATTTCTATTAGGATTCTGACTTTTGTCAAGTTTTAAGTAGCTCTCTTTGTCCTCGATTTTCTTTATTTCTAACTCAAGACAAATTAAATTAAAAAGTCAATATAGACAAATAGCAAAATAGACATAATTTATTTAGAAAATAAATAATTTGGTCTCAATACTGAGCCCTGTGGATCTCCAATGGTTATTTTCTTATGTCCTAACTCTGTATCATTTTTTTTATCGCCTAACTAAGACCTGTTTAGTTAAGTGATTCTTCTCCAGTGGCTTATAACCCAAATCAATCACAGAATATGTCATTATCACATAACTTTATTTAAATAAATGAAAATGCTAAGTTTGATTAAAACGATATACTTTTTTTGAATTTTTTTCTCAAATTTATTACTTGCTATTTTTGATCATATTGTGCATTCCAACATAACAAAAATGCTTCTATTCTGCGAAATAATTTGAAAGTTAATTTCTGCCTGATCAGCAGCATACGTAGAAGTAGCGCACACAAATGCAGCACCAGCAAGATGTAATTTCAAGTCTGACCACACGAGTTCAGAAGAGACCTTTGGCACGCAGCCATAAGATCCAAAACAAACGTCAGAATCAAGAAAGATCATGTTTGCATTTTATAAAACTGTGTCACAATTGTATTTGTTTAGCAACAGAGAAAATTAATAGTTGCAATATGACTGTTGAAAGGTTAATACAGACTTTAAAAGATCACATCGCACTGAAGCTCATTGTGTTTCCTTTAGGATAGAGTTGCTGTTGTAGGAGGTGGAGCCTGCATATTCACACGTACGCACATCTGGTGCCCAGTCGTTGAACCCCAACGTTCATATAGGCTTATTCAATAATCATATATTTTTTTAAAAAAATATTTGAAAACCACATAAATATGTAATATATGTGGGCTACTTTCAGTTGGGTGTAAAAAACACAGTATTGTTAAATTTATGCAATACATTTTTAATTAATCTATTTTAAGAAAGGGGTTTGTCTAGGTTGCTTTGGAATAAAACTAAAGTAGTAGCCTAATCCTGAAGTATACGGAAACTGTTTTTAGCAAAAGTGGCTATTTTAAACTTTCACTAATTAAATACATCTAATTCAAACATGGGCTAGTTATTGCAACATTTGGGTGAATGTGATCACTAATTTGTAAGCCTTTCTTTTTTAAATTTTGATTATTTTGTTTTGTTTTTTCCTGACTCTATAATGAAAATAAAATATTTCAACATCTACTTATCAGGCAGGGCATGTTGTGTTACTTTTGCCAGGGAAGCAAGGTTATAATCTACTCCTTGTTTCTGTTAATTCTGTTGTTTTATGTATTTATTTCCTTTTCCCCCCTCATGTTGCAGGTAAAGTTGCCATAGGTCTGAGAAAGTAGCCATAACCCTCCCACAGTGGGGTGTGTGTGTGTGTATCGGTGTGTTTTCCTTTTTTTTTGCTGCTGCGCTCTGGGTTGGTTTCTATTCAAATGTGGGTCAGGGGTGAGGAAGCCTAACGTCATAAGCTTGCAACATGGCGTCCCGAAGGCTGTGAGATGAGCAGGAGGATGGTGAAGAACGCCTGAGAACGGACCTACAGATGTAAAAAGGTATATTTTTCAAGTGTTACTCCTCTACAAGGTGGTTTAGGAGTGGATAAACGGAGCTACTTTGGTGCGTTTATGTTTGGATCGGCTGCAGGAGTCGCAGGGGTGTTTTCCCCTCTTCTGCGGCGTGCCAACAAAAAGAGGGGCTCTTCTGCTGCTGGTTGTGCAGGCTCTACCAGGCTGCTTGGGCAAACCTGTGAAATCCCACCCTTGGTTTTGCAACCATGTTCACCTTGAGTCCTGATGTTTAATCGCAGAGCGGATCGATTGCACAATATCGTTTATTTTCGTGTCTTTCCACGAGAGATGCCCCATAGGACGTCTGTGTACAGCAGATAATTACTGTGCTGGTTGGCAGAGCGCATCACGGACGAAAGAAAGGATATCCCATAGAAATGCTTCCAGGCTAAACATATTTCTCTAATTTATAAACTGCGACACTAGAGGGAAAAAATCAGGTTGGCATATGTGACCAATTAAAGTAATTGTTTTTGACAAAATCGCATCAATTCCACGGATCCTTTTGCAAAATAGAATTAAACCCCCCGCGTTTTTACGCACTGTTTTTGGGCACAGTTACAACCTAATCACGTGTAAGTGTTGCAATGTTTATATGTAGGTTAAGCCATCTTCGTCTTAGGTAGGGCCAATTAACAGGATTGGCGTGCGTGTGCGTTCAGCATCACGTACAACTTATAGTATGAGGAATCTGATTAAAATCGTTTGATCGTTAGACAGATGTGTTTCTTTTCTTTTTTTTTTTCGATTGCACTATATAGCTTGGGTTATTCATTCCGTGGGTGTAACGTTACACTGACGCAGAAACTGCAGTGGTTTGTGGAAACAGTTGCGCATGACTTGGATTTCCGCGTGTAAACAGAATCCTTTAGTCCAAATCTGATCAGTGCGTGGCTCGTATGTTAGATTTTTTTATATATATATATATATATATATATATATATATATAATTTTAAATCATTGTTTAGGCAATGCAGATTCCAACAATGTATGTGCTCAGGTGTAAACTGAAGGCAGCTTTGCTCCCAAGGTGATCAGTGTCTAAGTACCAAGGGGCATGGCGATAATAAGGCACAGGAATGTCAGATATGTGTGCTTGCCTTGAGTGGCTGCTGTTTTTCTATCTTGGCGCTTTAAAAATTTCCACCTTAGGTCTACTTTTTGCTTTTGATTTCTGCTTTAAATGAGCCTTGGTTTTTAAATGTTATGAAAAGTGTAGAATGCTATGATCTCTTTTTATTCTTATTTTTTATCTTTATTATATTGTGTAGTTGGATGTGTGTATATATTATATAAAAACTGTAACTGGAGCATGTAACAAAAGTAATTTCCCTCTGGGATTATTAAAGTATTTCTGATTCTGATTGACTAAACAACAGATTTTCCATAAAATGGAAATTTAAATAATATTTCATGTTTGTCAGAGTTTCTGTTTGTCATGTGCCCCATTTTGTGTGTGGAATGTTTTTCTTTCTGAGCAATACAAAGTTATATCTTTCATTTCAACTAGACAAGAGCCTGGCTCTAATGCACTTTTGAGTGACGCAGCTCTAATATTACAATTATATATGCATTATTTAGGGTTTTATTCACCAACTTATGCCAAAGCTTTTATATATATATATATATATATATATATATATATATATATATATATATATATATANATAGATAGATAGATAGATAGATAGATAGATAGATAGATAGATAGATAGATATAGGCTATATATATACACCCCCAACAATAGGAGAAAAACAATTCAAATTTTAGCCAGTAATTTAAGTCAGGGTATCTGCGCAACCTTTTAAAAGGCATGATAATCAAGACTTTCCAGCTGTTATTGTGTTTTTGGCATGGGTGCTTCTTTAGCTATCTTCTCCATAACTGACCACATCTTCTGTATTTGGTAATATTCCATGAGAGTCTGATTGTTATTTTCCCTTGTTTCCTTATGAAGGAAAACATGGAGGCCTTCACTCAGCCAGCTGACTGGCAGTAACAGGTGGGGGAGGGGCAACCTTGTGCCACTCTATGTCTAGATTGGGAGAAAACCCTGATCAATGCAGGATGATCTCTGGACTCTCATCAAAAAGACTTTAAACCTTATCAATTCTGTGTTAAAATTAAACTGTTTTATGAGCTATAACTTATTGAAACCATAGTCTATCTTGATTAATGTAAATGATTCAGGCCTTTAACAGACATGATGCAGCTTAACAACTAAAGCTTTAAAGCAGTATTGCCTAAGTACATAAGGCATCTGTAGGTTTCATCTCTTGCATCACTGGAAATACTTCAATCAAATATTTCTTTCTGGTAAATTAAGCAATATACATGCTCCTTTTCTGACTTTTAAAAAGTGGTGTACATCAGCATACAGAAGAGGTGCACTGCTGCTCTGGTGCTTCAGACTCTCTCTTGCAGACATTTCATTAAAATGCTGTTAAACCTTTGGAGTGATTTGGCAAACTTTAGCTATCTGTTTTGAAGCCTTAGTGTTTCTTCATGCCAGAAATCAACCAATGCATATTTTTATTAACATTCCATTAATGCCATAACCTGTAATATGAGGAAGAATTTTTGTTGGTCACACCCAGTCAGAGGAGCGATTGAATTTATCAGTTGTTTATGCTGTTAGCCTGAGAAAACGGTTTTGATCATGTTTTTTAATAGGTTCCAAGGTTAGCAACATGTTCCGAAGTCAGTATTAGATGTATGTAAAACCTGTTTTGAGGGATACTTTTACGCAGATCTTTAAAAGGCTGTAAGCAGTTATCTTTAGCGTATGTTTATTGCCCAGCCATTTTACCACCCACTGCAGTTGCAGTCAGATAATTGAGTGACCTCAGAGTGAGGGTCAAAACCATTAATCCAGGCCCTCAAAATGACCAAGTCAACTGATCAGTGTGACATGTTTCATTGATTACAGTATGGAAAACAAATTCTGACCCGGCAGGGTAATGTGAGGCCTGTTTGTTTGTGTCCCTCATATGATCCTCATGATCACCACACTCTTCATATCCCCTCCTCTCCTCAACATGCGCTCAGCATCCTGCATGTTCAATGCAATCATGGCTTACCATGGCATGTGTGGGCAGCACAACACTGTAAGAAGGCTGCTTAGGCTATGTGTTCTGCTGACATGTTGGACGAGGACTTATAGATTGTAGATGCTCTGCTTTGGCTGTTCATGGACAGTGCTGTTTGTTCAGTAAATGTAAACACCTCAGGGAAGGGTTATTGTTCTGCTTGAGGAAAAAGAATGTGGAATGAAGCACTGATAACCAGAAGGTTATGCACTATCAAAAAGTTAGAAGTAAACAGCTCTCTGTCTGCTGTCTGCCCTTAGTCCAACCAGATGTCATCGGGTTGTGTGTGGCTGTAGTTTTTTTCTCCAAGCCAGCGATGTAAAAGGGAAGGTCTTATCTCATCAAGGTAATTCTTTTCAGAAAGAGGACCCCCTTATACAATCATATCTTCAGTTCTCAGTGAGGTAGTTGATTACCTCACTGTTCTGTAAGGACACACATTGATACTCAGCAGGCCTGTCTGTGAGTTTGGCAAAGCTTTCAGTATCATTTTAGCAAAAGGTCTCCTTGAGTGAGCCACAAATGCAAAGCTGGTTTGATAATGAAGAGCAGAGACTCGTTTGTAATCCGTTTTACAACCTTTGGTGGTTTTTAAAAAAAGGTAGTGAAGCTGAACCATTTCCAGTGTTTGTTTTATATCAGCTAATTCTTAGCTCGAATGAAACCATAAGTAAAGGCTATAAATTTACTGAAGAATTTCAATATGAAATCACCAAACAGCATTTAAAATATACTTTTATGGTGAGAGAAGAGTCATTGCAAAAAAAGTCAAAAGGATAGCAGATCCCATATTTCTTGGTGGTGAACACAGCTGAATTACTAACTGTAAACAAAATCCCTCTGTCTGTAATTGTTTCAGTGTTTAGATGCTAGCTTTAACACAAAGACTGATAACTTTTAAAACCTATTTTATAAAAAATTCAAATACAAACTGTTATACCTGCGGCAGCACCTTTTGACCAGCCAGCTGAAAAGGATTCACTTTGATTCTTTAACACTTGGAAGTAGCTTGTGCATCAAAGAGTAGCTTGCAAATGTGGTGCTTTGTCAAAGTTTTTAGTTGGATTTTTTTAGATTCAGAGTAGCCAATCCCCCATCAGGGTTGATCAAGACAAGGCTCTTTTAAGAGTAAGTTTCTGTGCTCCTCTAGTCCATATATGATACAATTTAAACAGTATTTAACTTTGTGTTTATTTGATGTCTTTTTCATATTGTGAATGTTTCCTTTGATTGTTCAGAATGAGAGTATGAAAATGTAAGATCAGTTATGATCTGATATCACCTAGCCATACTGTAAAACTAGGATCCCACTTTTCTCTTAGATTGAAAAAACTGCTTTTGGTGCACTTTGTCTTTAAGAAAGTCTTATTTGTGCAGTGGATTGTAAAACGGCCATGCATTTGTTTGTGAGTGTTTTGCTTGCATGAGGTTAAAACAACCTGCAGGGTTTCTTTCCAAAATGCATCATCGGTTAAAAAGAAAAAAATGAAATTAAAAGGAATGATTGAAGGGCTGTCGTGCAACAAGAAGATCCTCTGTTCAATTTCCGGCCCAGGTTCTTTCTGCATGGTTCTCTCCAGGTGCTCTGGCTTCCTTCCATAGTGCAAAACCATCACTGTTGGGTTAATTGAATGAAGCAGGAGAAGATGGATGGCACATTTGCATTTGCTTGACTTTTCATTCTATTTAGAAATATGATGATTTTTTTTTTTTTTTATGTTACCTATTCCGATGTTTGAACTTGGATATATATAAAGTTTCATCACATCTCATTGGAAAGGATCATTTTCTTTATTTTCTTCCAGTTATGATTTTAGATTTAGTTTAACATTTCGGATTAGTCTGCAGGGTAATTTCCTAAAAACAACGTGTAACTTAGTTCTGCAACTGTTATAATCCTCACAGCACTGGAATAAGTGGGGCTCCGAGCAAACTCTGCCCCTCCTTTTCACTGCACTGCACCCTAAGCAGAGCCTGTTAGTCTGCAGTGTAGCTGATCTTCCTGGCTGTGTCAGTTCTAAATGACATTGTTTTTCAAACTGAGCCATACTTCAGTTCATGCACTTCCCCTTTTTTGGTGATGAACTAGTGGTGTCATGTCAGGGTTAGGCTGCATCTGCCTTGCTGTACCTCCAATAATTAGCTGTTATAGGACGTAGGAGTTTCACGCTTGCAAGCTGCTAGAGAATTAGATTGGTGTGAGGAATTCCTGCAAACATTCAGAATCCAAGGCATTACATAATTTGCTGTGAAGGCAAAACTACAGAAATATTTTAGTATGAATTACGCAAATGCAATGTTACATTTTTCATAAATGGCTTTGAAGCCATATTAATATCCTGTGTGATTCATGTTTTAAAAAGTAGATACATTGAACTCAAAACTTTGGCAGCTCTAAAGCTTTAACTTGTTTATTATTTATAGCTGGCATTGGGTTCTCCAATATAATCCAGGAAGATATATCACAGTAAATATTGTTTTTAGTCTTCCTGTGTTGAGTGGTCAGCGATTAAATAATTTAACAACACAGTTTGTAAAACAGAGTGATTATTGTATGATTAAGGAGTTGACATTTTTAAGCTTTCTTTTTCTTTCAAATATAAGCAATTTTCATGTTTTGACTGTAAGCTACATAGAGTATAGCCTGAAGAGTGTCTAATTTTTAACTTCCCTCAGAGACTTCTAAAAAAAATTTCAAGATTTCATTGAGAGTTAAATATTTAAAGTTCAAAAAGATTAAACAAAGCGCTTTTGCTGTATTTATTTCACCTTCCTGTTATCTCTTAAATATTTTTCTCTCTTGCCTCCTTGTAGTCTAAATTGAACAGAGTTCCAAAGGCTGACTGATTCTTTTCCTGGAAACAATGAGCAGCGCAAATCGTGTTTTTGTTAACAATAATCTGGTAGTTGCCTTCTCTGTATGGTTTGCTCAATGGAAACGAGTTGGAATTTTGCATCAAGCCTGCTGAAAATCCTCCAACACCAATAGAAATTAAATCAATCAGCGCATCTCTGAAACAGAAGTTTCATGTTTGGTTTAAGTTTTTCTTTTGGTTCTTCAATGACATTAGCCTTTACTTTAATGTAACCTTATTTCCTAAACATTAGATGTGTTTTGTTTTTTTTCTCTATTGAGGTATCTTTGTTTTTATTTGCATCTCAGAGTTTCTGAATGAGGGCCATGCATGTTTGCATGTGGGAAAGTTCAGACAGGTGAGCCATTGTTGTTAAAACAGTGTAGTGGAACAAAAATTAACGGGGTCATCCTTTTGGTGCAATTCTGTTACAACCGTAATCTATTTGTAAAATGTACAGTCGGAACCTGTCAGCCCTTTTGGTGTTTAGCTTGTCCAATACATCTACTCCTTATGCAAGACATTCATTTTTCAAGGTGAAGGAACTGCCTTCATCCCTATGTGATAACATTTTATTTTCTTTTTTTTTTAAGTCTAAAGGCAGACTACTTCTGGCACTACTGCCTTAGGTATAAATATAAAGAATGCTTCACTGAAAAGTATCTGTTTTTCCTTTAATCAAATTGTTTTTTTTTTTCGGTCTTCTCTCACACCCATAAGAGAAGCAATAGTTGGGTTATTGTGGCTCTCATGAGTCCTCAGTGGATTGGACTGTGCCAATGCAGCAAGGTCAGTCATGTTGAAATGGCTCTGAGGTAGTTGTCTGTTGTTTGTATTTCAAACTGGCTTTTCACCATCCTCCCCCTGCCCCCTCCCCCACTCCCTCTGCCCACCATACTCCCCTTTCTGTGCGTTGTCAGTGTGCATGTGTTTAAGTGCACCATGTTTCAGGGCACACACACATTGACAAGGTCTATGTGTGTCCTGTACACGATAGACTCACTAGTCTACATGCCTCTGTCCACAATCCTTTTTTGTGTAGATTGTGAGATTTCAGTGTCAGCTCATTATTGGGCTGCTATTTAATGTAATTGGGTAGACAGCGATGTTGCAGGTTGGGTGTTTTTTAAAATTCTACTCAATCTTTCCCTCTGTCTTTCGCGAGCTGATGACCTTTCACAATACCAGGGTGTGTTTTGTTATTGCGCCAGAGGACTTTGCCTCACCTCTGCCCTCACTCTTAGCTCCTTACCCCCCTGTTCAGGAGATTAGTGGCACAGCCCACTCCTCCCTCAGTCACCTTTGCTGAGTGAACTCTCGCTCTGTGAGGTTTGCTTACTTGATTTTTAATCCAGAAAGTCTTTGTAGAGAAAAGAGAGCCCAGAAACGAGCTGTAAATGAGGTCAGACCTGATCATCCACATCTCTGGAGTAACCAGTTTAATTTAGAGGTGGCTGACATTAAATCACTGCTTGGGGCACTTTAAGGTGCTCCGGCTAAGTCATGAATCAACACATGGGTATGTTAACTAGATCACCTCTGTCTATTTTTTGGTAAACATCCGCATCAGCTCATCTCCCCTGCAACAGGCTTCTGAAAGAGGTCAAGGTTGAATCTTTTAGCATGATGTTTCCTTCACTATCATCAGGCCTTAGTGTTTTAAAAGGTTAACACTGCAGGCAAGGTAAGCTGATCATGTGTCTTTGCAAGAGTAACATGCCCCCCAGTCAGTTGCAGTCTAAGTCAATAGCTTGCTATGGATCTTATGTGGTGCCAAAACAAGTCTGGTTTCTTCCAACAGTGATCTTGCCTTCTTTCAAATGGCATGCCAGCCATCGGAGAAAGGATGAATATGCAAGTAGTGGTTTTGCAAGCTGTCCCGCGCAGGATATTAATAAACGTTTATACTTAGTACAACCAGGCTTCACTGGCAATACATTAGGTGTGCAAGTTTTCTGGAAAAACAGCAGACTTAATAATTTTCAGTGGCACAATGTGTTTTTAAAAATACATGAGAGGAAGCAAAGGGAGGAAACTAGTAGAAGGAAAATTCAAATCTCTATATCTAGAGAGCTCGGGCAGGTTGTCTAACATAAGAAAGAGCATCGCTGACAACAATAACATGAGAGCTCCTGTTGGTACATGAGAGTGGTCTTGTTTTATGTTATAAACTCAATCTCTGACTCAATCTCAATTTCTTTGATAAAGGTATCAAAGAGATTGAGATAGATCAGCAGTGGTGTACAAGTCCAGTCCTCAAATCCTGCAACTTTTTGATGCACCCCATTTTTAACACACCTGAATCAAATGAGTGGCTCGTTACCATGTCTCTGCTGGGATAAAAGAGAGGAATGAGTCTTTCGATTCAGGTGTGTTAGAGAAGAGGTGCATCTAAAAGTTACAGGATTATAGCTCTTGAGGACTGGACTTGAACACCACTGGATTAAAGGAAAGTCTACATTCTAAAGGTACATGCAAAAGGCTACTGTTTTCATGCATTTAGCTGAATAAGTTATGCTTATCACCAGTATAAGATGCTCAATCCAATTTAGAATAGTTTTATGCAATAAAGTTTGTCAGAATTGAAAATAAAATGTATATTATGTACATTTGAATGTGTATTTTATGTGCAACAGGAAGTGTATTTTGACAGAATTTCTTATTGTGAAAATCCAATTTTATATTCCAAGGGTCACTGTTTTTAAATCTCCCACTTAAAAACCTAAATATCTCTACTTCTGGAAACAAAAATAATACAAAACTGATGATTACACAGGGCCTTATGTTTGCAGAATCAGAACTATATTCTCAAAGAACTAATGTTACTGATGAGCTTTGGGATGTTACAGAAAGTTTCATTCATCCACAGATGGAGGTGTCATGATGTTGGGGGTCTATCTTTTAACCTGCTGTTATACATATCTTTTTCTGGGCAGCATTATTAGAGGGAGAGTTTGGTGCATGTATCCCACCCTCACCGCATATAGATCAACAGTAATCCATTAGCAGCCCCCTGGAATCCAGCCTGCATGGCACAGCACTGAAGGGGCCAGGGGAGTGTGGCCGAGTGGGTGATGGGGAAAGGAGGGAGAGCCAGGGATGAGAAGAAGAAGTAGGAAGGTGGGGGAGGGCTTCTTTTTTTTCCTGCACCGTTTTTTTTTTCTGCTCTGGCCCAGCCCCCTTTTAATGTTGGCCTGCAGGAAAAGCCTCTTGGATCCCCCCGTAAAGCATGCAGAGGTGGGTGTTGTAAGAGACTTGAATGATATATGGCTTCCTGGCTGGCATCGTAGCCAAGGCTCTCTTTTCTTCTGCAGCTCTCTTTTCCATTACCGCCTGCAGGGTCGAGTGCTGTAGACCCCCTTATACTGAAACTGTGAATAACAGATATGGGTTATGTATTCCAGAACATCTCTTTCTGATTAACATTAGGGACAGTATAATGTTCCTGGGACGTGGTTTCAGGCCCAGAGACATGGTGGGAGGGTGGGGAAGATGAAAGAGGAAAAGATGTGTCGCTAAAAGCAGACGGGGGAAGGGAGGAAGACCATGAGGAGAAGTGTCACAGCAGATGAGGCAAGCCCAGGCGTGGAGCTGGGAGTAATGATTACTTCAGCTGATTGTATCAGCCAGTCAGACTGTGACAGACCACCATTTACAATTCTAACCTTGTTGCACTTAAAACATGTTCAATATTGCTTGAAAGGGACTCCATCTTAATGACTCTTAGTCTAACATTGTTGCTGTTTGTTTTGGAGGGTTTTGCCGTCTGGTAATTTACCTAAAGAATGATGGTAAGAATGTGATTGCTTTCTCTGAAATTTCCCTTGTCTGTTTTAAAATAGTTAAAGAAAAAACAAACACTTTATAAAATAAGGCAGAATATGCACAAATTAGCCACACTATTAGTACTAGTTCTATACCCAGAGGTCCTGTTTTTCTTTGTTCAAATAAAAAGCAGTTGCTTCATGAAGGGCACCTAACTAAAGATCTCTGAGAACAAATCAAACCTTTTTCTCTACAAAATTAAGTATCATTTCCTGAGTTTTTCTGAAACCTGCTTAAGGGTAAATTAAAGATCGCAATATTTTAAAAGCAATTTTCAGGGGCAGCTATAAGCTGGGCTGTTAACATCTTTGTTTCGCATTAGTGTCATGGCCAATGAGGTGGTATAAGATGCTCCACTAGGTAGAAGGCAGCTTTACACCAGTCATAGTGATATGCTATCATATAAGGGATTACATTTTGATGGGTTATGATGCAAGGCCACTTGTCTAAACCTTTTTTTTAAGTATTAAAAGGGCATTGTTTATTGCTGTTTTTACTAATGAAAACTCATTTAGGATGAGGTTTTTATAGGAAGGGTTTAAAGAATATTTTCAACTTTTGAATTATACTAAGCCCACAGCTAGAAACATTTGTTCAATTAATAATCAGATAAGAAAGGTTGGTTTGAAGCACATGGTGCATACCATAGTGCAGACACTATGGTGCGTCCTCACTGCGACGCACTGCTGCAGGAGTATAACCAGCTTGTCACAGATATTCTATAATTTATGCCCAATATTTGAGCATGGTCTGCGTTATGTTATTCCACGCCACAACGCAAGAGGGACAATCAGGAACTAGCTGTGGGTCTAGATACAGCTGAGGCGGTGAGGAAGTGGGGGCAAGTTTGTGCAACAACGGAGGAGCATGAGGGCGAAAAAGAGTGGGGATCCATGTGGAAAAAGGGTCCCAGCATTCTTGTGAACCTCTCTTCTAGCTGATCTATCTTCATGAGTCGTTTTCCACAATGGCGGTCATACAAACAAAACAAGCCGGTAAGGTACCAAACAGGAAATACGCATAGTGTAGAGTGGATGTAGATTTGAAGTCTGCGGTCATAATTTTGGAGAGGTGCACCACAGCGTCTCGTGAAGGGGTGGGGGCATATTTGAGTTCACTGCGACACACACGCATACGACCTGGTTTCTGAGTATAATCAGCCTTTAAAAGCAGCTATGTTAGTCTAAAGATTTATCCTGTCCATTATCACTTCCAAAAACAGATTAAAAATTAAAATAAAAATCCTGATAATATATTACAGGTTATGTTGCACTGCATGTTGAGTCCCACTGTTTACCTTTTAGCAGATTTGTTAAAAAAGATTTGAAGTTGAGCAGCAAATATAGCTACAGCTTTAACTTCTACATCTATTCTGATAATACATATGTACCTTTGCTTTCAAGCTTGCCTATTGGACTATTTTAAGCTACATAACTCTTTTCTGTCAACTGTTATAAAAAATTATTTTCTGTAAATCTCTAAATTGGCAGGGGATAAAATTGTGCATTTTCACTCACATTTATTGCTCAGTTAAAGCATTTATCTGCATTAATCTTTAATCTCTTTTAATAACCTTTATCCTGGTGTGATCAGAGGTATTGAATGTTACCAGCGTGTCCAAATCCTACGGAACATGTTTAACTTTTGCCAAAGACAGATTTTCTGCCAGAAGCAAGACCTGCTGCTACCAATTCAGAAATAGTTTTGTACATGTACCTGAAAATTGGTGTAGCAGACATGGCTCTCTGTGTCAGAAGGGATAAAGAGCAATGTTATACATTGTAGGTCATCAGTGAATGAGATTCACTTGTCCTAATTCCATAAATGAAGGCCCCTTCGGAGGATCAAGTGGTGGTGTCCTTGTCTTTGAGCCACACCCTCCCCTCCCCCTCTCACTCTGCCTGTGCTCCTGTGTAGTTTTACCTGCTCAGGTGTCACCTAATCCTTCCCTCCAGCACTGCTGTGCCACCGACCCCCACCCTCAGACAATAGGGCAAGACTGACATTACCATGACCTAATGGAGACTGGAGAGGCATGTTTCCATGGAGGGCACCGCACAGAAACCAGAGTTTCTCTGATAAAGTAGTGAAAACAAGCTTGGAGGAGGAACTTTTGGAAAATTGTTACCTTAACCCTCTCTTTTCCCTCCACCCTTTGGTCTTTGTGCCAAAACAGCAGCATTGTGCACAATTAGAACTTGATCCATATAGGGTAGTAATTTGTTGCGAGAGAAGATGAAAGGGAAGCCATGCTTCAGATTTATGTACTGCTTTATTCTGGCCTGTTGTGCTCATTGTGGATGTGCTAGTCACGTGTTTGTCACCAGTTTTTGATCTGGAGATTTTGTAAAGGTTTGACCTGCAACTTCTTATATAAGAGCTATAACATCAAAGGGTTACCTTGATCGTCACTCACAATGGGAGAATAGACACTGTCATGCCATGTGAGAGCATTTATTGTAAAACGGGGTGTAACTATCATTTTAAAATGAAAGCATAATAATCACATACCTAGCATGCTATTATGTTTGTAGCATCTCATATTGGTGGGCCTTAAAATCACTCTAAAATGTCTTAAAATATGCCAATTTTTTTTAGATTTGGAAAAACTTTGTAATTTTGTTTACGCAGAGTGTATACAAAATAAAATTTAATTTTGTACAGCTCTCATGACATTTCTATTAAAGTGCAGCAGTGATCAAATGTAAACATTGTGGGAGAAAAAAACATGGTGCAAAAAAATGCATTGATATGGTCAGCTTGATGCAGAGGCTGTGACATGATTTAGAGTTTTTAAAACATATTGACATATTGATCGACATATTGAACGCATTCAGCAAGTTTCATAATTGAGAAGGAGCAGCCTTGCTTCACTCCATTTATCAGCAAAGATTCATTTTTAAATAGTTATATTTTTGCTTTCTCTGACTAAATTGTTAGTCAATACCTGGCACTGAAAATACCTTCACTTAGTAACTTCATCCACAAAAAGATTTTTGTGGTCAGCATAACCATGTTTTGAGTATTAAGCATTCACTTGTCAGAAAAATATCTTCTCCTTTTATGGAAATTATTTTCTGGAGTTTCTTTCTTGAAATTGGTTATTTTAAAGCAGTGGAGTTATGGAGAAATGCAACTTGATTGCGTCATGTAAACATTAACTTTGTTCAAAAACTGTTTTGACTGTTATGCTTAAAATGTTAATATACCTAATTTTTTAGACTTTAATGTTTAATGCTTTTTAAGCTGCAGAATTATTCACTCCCTATTTTGACTTTGCTGTACAGTTGCATAGCTTTTAGAGGTGTTTATGTTATGTATTCAAGATGGGGTTCTCTCTGTTGGAATTTATCTGTTATCCGTGTTGGCCTTGTTAGAGATTGGTGCCCTGTCCAGGGTGTACCTGCTCTCTCTGAACCAGACATGCCCAAAGTCGGTCCTCGAGTGCTGTTGTCCTGCAGTTTTTAGAGGTTTCCCTTCTTTAGCACAGCTGATTTTCAATGATGGCATATAAGCAGATTTTTGCTGAACTGCACTCATCGGAATCAGCTGTGCTAAAGCAAAGAAACCTCAAAAAACTTTGAGGACAATGTCCCTCGAGGACCAACTTTGGGCATACCTCCGAATTTGCCAACAATTAAGTGGGTACAATAAATGGAGGGCTTATCTCTCTATCATATTGCTCATCTTAAAATACATCTGTCCTAACAGTCTTTTCTTTTTGTTTCAGCTTTAGGCGGTGCACGTCTAGGAAGAGAGAGAGAGAGAGAAGGAAGGAGGAAATGGAACTGCCAAATCATGCCAAACAACTGCTGCTGCAACTTAACCAGCAGAGAGCCAAGGGCTTCCTGTGTGATGTTATCATCGTGGTGGAGAATGCTCTCTTTCGTGCCCACAAGAACATCCTGGCAGCCAGCAGCATTTACTTCAAATCTCTGGTCCTCCACGATAACCTTATTAACCTCGACACAGAGATGGTGAACCCCTCTGTGTTCAGACAAGTTCTGGACTTTATCTATACTGGAAAGCTCCTGTCTTCGTCAGACCAAAGCAGCGAGCAAAACTTTAGTGCCCTCTTGACCGCAGCCAGCTACCTCCAGCTACATGACCTCGCTGCTCTGTGCAGAAAGAAGCTCAAGCGCAGTAGTGGGAAACCGCTACCAGGAAAACCCTCCACGCCAGGACCACTCAGCCGCTTACGCCTCAATAACCAGCGTCTCTCCTCTTCTACCCCTGCTGGTCCCAATAACCACTATCCTCCAACCCCTTCCGAGGCTGACCAACCACAGCCAGATGAAAGCCTTCCGGACAAACTGTCAGATGACGAAATGTTTGTTGGGAGCTCTGGAAAAACTGGGAACGGTAGTAATGGCAACAGTAATGGTAATATCAGCAGTGGGGCAAGTCCTGGAGAACCCGATCTTGGGCTAGATCTGTCCAAGAAGAGTCCTCACTCTGCCGGAACAGCCACTGATGCCCTCAGCCCACACAGCAACCAAGAGTCCCCCCAATCTGCCTCAGTATCCACAACCAACAGTGCCTCTCTGGATGACTCCTCAACCACCTTACAAGGTGTGGACACATGTGTCTCAGAGAACATGGAGCTAAACTCCTCCAAAACACCTGAGGACTCCCATAACCAGTCTGAGGGCCCGCCACCCCAGAAAAAAACCCGACATGCTGCTCGTAAGAATGAATGGCCCAAAAAAGATGCATTGGGGTTGAAGTCCGAGGATCATGACAGGCCTCTGGTTAACGGCGTGATTGTAGGTCCTAAAGATGGTCGCACCTCTGGTGCTGGTGGAGGCAGTGGTAACAGCTTTGTGTCTGACCAGACTTTCCAGTGTAAAGAAGAGGAAGAAGGAGGAGAAAATGGCCAAGATCACAGTGAAGAAAGTGGTCAGAGTGATGGAGAGAGCGGAGGTGGAGCTGGAGGGGGACACCACAGCGCCAACTACGTCTACCGGCAGGAAGGCTTTGAGCCAGCATTTGGGGACAACCTCTATGTGTGCATTCCCTGTGGTAAGGGCTTCCCCAGCTCTGAGCAGCTCAATGCTCATGTGGAGACCCACACTGAAGATGAGCTCTACATAAAAGAAGAGGGAGGGACCTTTGTAAAAGAAGAGGATGAAGAAGAGGCAGAGGACCTCTCCGCCCCCGTAGGTCCCTCAAACTTCGTCTCTGAAACGCGTCCATTCAAGTGTACGGTGTGCAGCAAGAGCTACAAAGACCCCGCAACTCTGAGGCAGCATGAAAAGAGCCATTGGTTGACCAGGCCATTCCCCTGCAACATCTGTGGCAAAATGTTTACCCAGCGGGGAACCATGACGCGCCACATGCGCAGCCACCTGGGCCTCAAGCCGTTTGCATGTGAAGAGTGTGGCATGCGCTTCACGCGGCAGTATCGCCTAACGGAGCACATGCGAGTCCACTCCGGCGAAAAGCCATACGAATGTCAGTTATGTGGTGGGAAGTTTACCCAGCAGCGCAACCTCATCAGTCACCTGAGAATGCACACCTCACCCTCTTAGAAACGCATCAAGCCAAAGAACTACAGGAATAGAGAAAAAGGAACAATTCTCCACCTTTTATCCATCTCTGAAGCAAAGAAACGCACACATAAGACAAACACAGTTCTTGATACTGATTCCAGTTTATGACATATTGGCTGAGTGAATGGTGTAGCTGCTCGCAGCAGTGCTCTCTGTTGGTGACGCTGGGATCCCGTTGATGCAAGGATAGGGTCAATGGTTAAAGCGAATAATGTGTGCTCGCCTCTCAGGAGTTTTTAGAGGGACTATTTACTTTTGTGTCTCTCTCCAAAGTCACAAAGCCATGGTGAAGAGGCACAACTGGTTAAATGTGAATGTGGGCACCTCGTACCCCTCAGCCGCCTTCCTCTCTTCATAGACAAACATGAATCTTAAGAATTTCTTTCCCCATTGTTCCTAAAGAAAAAAAAAAACCTTTGACCAAAAAAAAAGTCGGTGCAAACATAACTGGCAATAATTCAGCAAAAAGAAAATTTTTATCCTGACAGCTTTATATCCTTTATGGTGTTGGTGAGGCTGTATGTATGACAGAGGGGGAATAACTGGGTATGGGACCATCTCTGTGCTTACCTGAAAGCATAGACGGACAGAAAGAAAGAAAGGCTTTTCTCAGGAGGACATGTTTGTTTGTTTGTTAGTTTAAGACAACGAATAACCAGTGTCCTCTCTGTGGCTTTTTGCTTTGATGTAGATGAGTTTTTATCATTTTGGTTGTTTAGGTTTGCTTGCTAGTGCTCCAAGGAAAGAAGCTGGAAAGAGAAAACCCTATGTGGTAGTACTCATACTTTAAGAGCTTGTCATGTTTCAGTGAATGTTTTAAACTGGAAGGTCTTTTTCTTGTCAAGTGTGGGTGGGGGGGTCGCGGTTTTAGGGCTGGGTGGGAAGGATAAGGGGGGTGTTTGAAACCGAACACTGTGTTCGGTGGGTACGTTATATTTTTCTGTATAGCTTTCCTCCCCTTGGAAAAAAAAAATAAGTCTATTTATATATAGGCTTGTAACCTCGCTACCTCTGATTACTCTTACAAACTTTTTTGAATTTAGTTAAAAGTTGCTTATGTAATTAATTGTATAAAGTGTGTAGATTATGTAACTTCTCACCTAATGCTTTAACCTGCCCATCTCTCAACACAGGTTTTTGATGCTCATACGTTTTACATGTTTAGATTGTTTCTAGCTGTCATATACACTTGTCAAGGTATAGTTTTTTTTCTTTATTTTTCTGGGGCTCGGACCACTGTGGCCCCCAATTCAAAATGTACTGTAGCTTGCTGCCATGAGCAAATAGTGGTTGGTTGGTTAGTTGTAGATGTATAGTGTTCCAAAGATCTTATGAATGTCAAGGAGAACTGAGCTAACTAACAAACATTGCTAGACAAGTTCGTAACCAAAGTTTTTAAGAAAGATGTACTTATATATAGCATACTAAATTATTTCTCTTTTGATTTCTTTTATTGCTGTATAAAACAAATTAAGAATTATATTCTAATGTCCAGACAAAGAAATCCACCTTTTTTGTGATTGTTTTGGCTGATAACTCTGAGGCTGTCGATGGTTCTTGTGGTTTTGCAAGGAAAAACTTGTGCTGATTGGTGGGCTGGTGGGGATGTACAAACTTTACCACCTACTGTTGTGAGGGGTCAGGTGGATAGTAAAGTTTAATACGTGCTCACTGAGCATGTTTGTCCCATTTCTCTTTTTTTTTTCTTATTTTTGTATTGAGAGTCCTTATCACTTTATATGCCCGGACTATAAAAGCTGGACTTTATGACAGTTATGTGTTCTGTTCAGACCAAAAGAAGAAACAAAGGATCTATAATCACAATTTTAATGTGAAGTTTTAGTTACCCATTTCTTTTTACTTTTCTGAGCCTGATATGTGAAAACTTATAATATAAAAGCAGAAGCAGAGATCCACTGGACAGGTTTGCAGTTGTATCACTAACACCGACATACTATTTTAAGCTCCTTTAAGATTTACCTCATCTAGAGCTATAAAGGCTCTTAGTTATGTTCAGTCCACCCCTTTACAAAGTTGTCACTCAATTTCGTAAGTACACATAGTCACATCCTGTGAAGCTTAAGCCTACTACACACTGATGTTTAAAATTCAGACTAGATTTACACGTCTTACTGTCATCCTGATAGTAATGTTATGCTGTCCTTTAGACTGCATGACCTATTGCTACAGCTGGGCAGCATAAAGGACCATTATCGATTGAAAAATTACTGATCACCAATCTCCAGATTTTAGTGCTGTAATTACTGGTCCAATGCTGAATTTAAAACAAGTATGAAGAAAAGAAACAGCTGTATAAGCGCCGATGGTTTGGGGGGGAAGAGGACAGTAATGAGAAGTCGGTTAGAAGCAGTAATACAGCAGGGGCTTTCCCACAAAACTTCAGCCTCGTACTTTGATATTTTTCATTTTTTTCACTTTTAGTCTTTAATGTACTTAATCAGCTCTTTGGGAGCTTGTCACATCATGCAACTGTAGACTGCCAGTTAAATTATTTTACAGTTTGTTTCAAATTGTACATTAATTTCACATTGGGAATCCAGCTTTAAACCACTGTGTATTTGTTAGTTCAGTTATTTAATTTTTTTTTTTTTTTTACAATGAGGATAAATGGTTATAAGCACGCTTTATATTATTTAATTTGAATTGTTTAATTTCGATGCTACATAATACCCTAACTGATTTCTTGGCCAATTGACATTTATGGAATATTACAGGTTATGCCCCCTGATCAATAACTCAGTAAATCTGTGACCTTCTGATGTCCAAAGTTATTGTCTTGTAGTCCTTTAACCATAATTCCTTAGAGTGCACTACTCGATATACAATACTACTTTAAATCACTGGATCCAATCAATAAAATAATAAGGACCAAAAGTACAAAATGGCTAAAGGGGCAAAATACCTAGTACTCACAGAAAATGGATCATTTTATGTTTGTTTTCATTTTTCAGTGTATCTACTCCTAAAACTCTAACCATCAATGCAAGTTTTTGTTATAGGCATTCCTCTGTAATGTTAATTTAAGTGTCCTCAAGGCTTTATCATTATTTTATTTTTTTTTATGTGGTAATGCCTCCTTCATACTCCAGTTATGGTTTGTGACATGTTCTCTGAAGCTGAGCAAACATCACTATAGTTTTAAGGTACTTGCATCCTGGACTCCCAGATTTTTTACTTAATTTAATATTGACTTCCCATTGCATGGTACACAGGGATTTGTCACACTCCCAGCAACCCCTTGAAATAACAAACATAATTTTTTACCTCTTACCTCTTCTAGGTAAGGCAGGAGTCCTTAATGCATTGCCTTCAAACGTTATTGTACCTGTCAGCACTTGATGCACTGCAGCCCGATGTCTGTAATGCAAAGCTGTTTGTACAACATTATCTCTAGCCATCTCTGCAAAGGATTTTTTGTTTTTGTTAATTTTGTGCAGCCGTTATCAAAGCTTGCTTGTTTTTTTCGAAACAAGGAAGAAAAAAAACTGTGACCATACTACTAATATTATTACTACTAGTACTACTACTCTTCAAGTACTTCAGGGATTGTTCTGCGTGTGTGAATGCAGGCTCTCAGCTGCGTTTGTTATATAAAGCATTCTATTGGTTTCTCTGTATTTTAAACTTGGGAGAAGCAAAAAAACAAAAAAAAAAACACTAGTTTCATATTTAAGATGAGCAGGGGGAATCTTTTTCAACTAACACAAAAAGCCTTGACAAAAGGCGAGGCAGCTCAAAACAAAGTCTACATTCTTTAGTTACAAATTATGTGCAGAAATGGTTGCAAACTTGTACAAAGAACTTAGAAGAAAGAAATGATAAAAAAAAAGCTCATACCCAAATTCACAAACTATTTTTTAAACCAAAGCACATTTGAATGATAATGGAACCATGTGTGGCTCTAAAATAATAAAAAAATAAAAAAAAGAAAGAAACATATGTATTTATCTCATTGTTTACATAAACTTTGACAGTTTTACAGACCTCACTTGAGGCTCGGCCAGTCAAAGAATAAAACATTTTCTTGACGTTTTGTAGTAGTTGTGTTTATATGATTTTTCCACATATGTTGCTGCCAAAACAGAAGTAGAACATTAAATATGGAGGGCAATATTGCATATTTAATTAAGGGGAGGGTTTGTGCTGTCTCCTCCTTGCCAGGTGGCTTTGGGGTGACCCTGCACCCCAGTACTCCTGCCCTCTGGCCTGTCTTCAAATCAGACTACTGGGGGGGTGGGGTGGGGGGGTACATCCTTGATGCATTAATCAAAAAGGCTTTTGTTGGTCAGGCTTTTTTAGCTCAATGTTGTTTCTGTGTTTACCCAAACACGCTTGAGGCAATCTTCCTCCACTTGAGCCTTTTTAATAGTCGTCTACCATGGTCCACCTCTGACTGGTTGCTCCTTAAACCTATCTGGATAAAGTTGTATTGTTTGGGGGTTTTTTTTGCATATAAACAGGCTCGTATGGTAGTCTTAACTGTGAATGTTCCTTGTTTTGTTTTTGCTTATATCATTCAAAATTGCCTGTATTCTGTTAACAAATGCAGAGCAATCCTCTGGCTGGCCGAGCCTCAAACAACATTGGCGCAAACACTTATTGACAGTGTTCTCTTTTTTTTTTTTCTTCTTTTTTTTTTATCAAATGTCTATAGTCGGTGATGAATGTATTTATTTCTGGGGCCTGCCCTCACCTCTTTAAAGAATTTTCTCAATGTTGTGAGGCCGATGTGAAGGCAGGACCCCCCTTTTGTATTGTTTTGTTTTTGATGACTTTCAAGCTGAATCTTAAGTGAGACGCAAAACATAGCCATTAACCATAATCTGTGAAGATGTTTTCTTTTTTTTTTTAGGAGGGAAGACCTGATGTTTTATTTTTTGTTTTGTTTTATTCAACTTAAAGAGTGGTCATTTATGGCAATTACACCTGACAGTCTGTAGAGTTTTTATTTCATTGTTTAATTCTGGGTGTGTTGTTTTTGTTTTATTTTTGCCCACATTGTTTTGAGTTCTAACTTACTGGACACAGAGGGGATCTGAACCTTGGCTCTCCCTGTGTCTTTGTCTGTGGACTTGGGGCACAACACTGTTGCTGCCTGTGCAGAGCCGAGGTTGCTGTATGTTTTAAAACTTGCTCACCCTGGGTGTTGCCATGCTGCTGATGCTGAAGGAGAGAAAAAAAAAACTCTACAAAGCAGAAACATGCACATAATTCACCTTTTTTTCCTCTTACACATTGTTAAATTCCTTGTCTGAAACCACTTCTTTCATCTCATTTCACTTTCAGTGTCTCTTAAATCCACTTTAGCAGTTTTGTGTCTTTAGAAACATTGGATGGTATAGCTTTACTAAGTGCACTTTGTATATGTTTTAAAGCCCCTTGAGAGGCTCTCATATCAGCTCCAATTAACCTGACGGTTTTCTCTTTCTCTTCTTACCTCGTCGTTATTATTTGCTAAAACTAACTAAAACCCATATCATTATGCAGTGTTAGAAAAGCTTTAAAAGTGACATGAAGCAGGAAACCCCACTGAGAGACTGTGCTAAGCTCTCAGCGTTCGCCTTTTTTATTTTTTAGATGCTTTAGCAATCTGCCTTTGCTTTTTTTGTCATGTTAATGTTATTATGAAGGGGCAGTTCTTTCTAGTTATTTTGGAAGTGATCCTTACCTTGGCAGGCTGAACCAAAGCTAGTTTTAAAATGGCCTCTAGTGCCATCAAACCCTGTTTTAAGCTTTATTGGCCCTTCCTTAATTTTAGACTAACCTGACCGCTGCGTTTGGATACCTTTTGGTTTTCTGTAACCTTTACTGCACAGAGGCCTATATTCACTACTTTGCTGCATTGTTCAGTGTGTACTGTAACTCCAGTGACACCAAAATACCTCAACAACTTTCAGTGTTTACAAAAAAGTGTGTCTTGCCATTACATTTATACTGTCTTTTTTTTTTCTTACCGTCCATCTGTAACCAAAAGAGTTTATAACACCGTATTTTCATACAAAGCCTTTTCTTTACATATTTTTTACTAGTTAATTAAGGTACCTTGCTGTGCACTACATTCACAGATGGAAATGATTAGCTGCTAAAATATAAAGTTAGTACTTGAAGACTTTGGTGGAGCTGGGTTTATCGAGCTTCCTTGCTGGTTTTCTTCAGGAACAGCCTTTCAATAATGCATCAGGATCTATAGGATTGAGAGGCTCTGGAATGGACCTGTAGGGTCTTTTCTGTTGAATAATTAAAAGGGTAAGAAGCCCGTCCCCTTTGGCAAACACACATCTCATGCAAGAGGTGCACACGCCCAGGTGTGCATTTGCTGCCATGTGTTCACACAGACCTTCAACGCAAACACAGATGCCACTGTCTAAGTCTACAAGTGCACCCTCTAAAACCATGCACACATTGCCAGTATTTAAGGGGAGGTTTCCCAACTCTTGTGGCGTTTGGCAGCACCCAGGCTGGGCTTGCTCTCTTATCCTCTCTTATCTTCACTCCTCACAGAGCTCATATTCAGGTCAGAGCCACCGCTGGGTGCAGCGATTGAGCTCGCAAACTCGAAAGTGTCATAAAAATGTAATATGGCTGACCTCAGCACTCACAACCTTGCAGTCTTAATGTACAGCAGTGAGGAAGGATAAACTGTTATTTTATGATCTTTTCATTAAAAGCTTGATTGAAAACCAATACTTTGGCTTATCTTGGCATTCTTTATTGAAATTTGCATTACAAATTTACACAAAGTTTCAAATGGAAGAAAATGATGTGTGTGTGTGTGTGTGTGTGTGTGTTGTGCATTTATGTTAAGTAGGGCTGAAAAAATCGGACTAATCATAATCGATCATTGAAATAACTGTTAACTAATTTAGTAATTGATTAATCGTTAAATGGAGGATAGAGACTGCAAAACGTGCCTTTACCTGATAGAGCGACCCACTCAAAGCAGTAATTATACCAAAATTGTAAAAAATTATATCTAAACAGTTTGCATTTAAGATAAAGAAATATACAAATAAAAAAAAAACTCATCAGTCAATCCAGAACTCCCCATGTGGAAAAGTTTGATTTTAATTTAGTAAAAAAAATCTTCTTTAAGGAACCTTTGGTGTTTAATTGAATAATCGAAAGAAATAACAGATTCAATTATTTGAAAAAATAATCTTTAGTAGAAGCCCTAATGTTAAGCCTTTTCTATGCTGATTCATCCAAATAAAATAAAGGTTAACCAATTATCGTGGATGTTACCTAATTAACAAAACAGTTTGCATAACATTCAGTATCAGTATAATCACAGCTGTTCATATGTCAGTTCTTTTCTACGATAACATTAAAGATCATAAAATCAAGCAACTCATCACTGTGAGTAAAGTTTGGGAGTAGTTAAATCCAGGTAAAGTTGGAAAACATCAACAGGTGTTGATGAAACTGACACAAGAAGCCAAACCGTATAGTAAAACCTACAATGGTATAATTTTATTCAAAGCAGAATAATGTGGTGGAGTGGCCTAGGTAAAGACTATGTGAGGTTCAGTGGCAAGAATTAAAAATGTTATTAGAGCCTCTACAGGCAGTCTAAACATGAGTTATTTTTTAAAGAGTGTGTGCAAAATGTCTAAAAATGACTGCAGTTGATGCAAAAATGACTGACTTTTCTGATCTCACAGTGGAGAAATTTAATTATTACATCAGCTCAAATAGTCAAAGGAGAAGAAGAATGGCCAAAGGAAGAAAAAGGTGCATGGGACATATATAGTATATACAGTGCGTCTGCATATGACAGCTTTTTTTTTATAGTAGAATCATACAGTGCTATTGCACAAGATGTTTACATGCTATCAAATGGTAATTGCACATTATACATTGCACAAGCTATTGCTGTAGTAGTGTCGCATTGTAGAGTCTGGTTGTAGCAGGGATGAATGAACTGCGGTAGTGCTTCTTTTAACAAACAGGGTGTAAAAGTCTTACAGAAGTTCTGGTTCTTCTCTGGGGGACTAAAATTGCTATAATGTGGAGCAATTTTTCTGATTCTTACCTGGAAAAAAAAAAAAATAAAATCCACTCTGGGTAGCACTTTATAAATGTGCATCATTTTGGTTTTGGTCTGTCAAATTTAATCCCAATCGAATACATGGAAGTTAAATGACATGTGAAATTAATTATGTTGATTTAACTGTCTCTGTCACAGTTGCTCAACTGATTGCTTTAAAGTTGGGTAATGCTGAGTGTACACCTAGCTCTATTACAGGTTGTGTAATTTGTTCCAGGTAAATGAAAACCTGTTGGTGCAGCGTTTCACACGGAAGACACATATAGGGTAATATGTAAGAAAGCACTGACGTGTGAAGAAAAGTCAGAGTTCCCCTAAAATGAGGTTTATCAAGAAGGCTTTCTTCCAAATTTATTTTTTTATTGGTCACACCCAAGTAAACGTCAATAAAATAAAAGCTGAAAAGCATCCAGACAGCTTCTGTATTGCAGCGTGCTTTGTTCTTTCTCAACTTGCATCCAGAAACTTCAATGTATTTTACTTTTTTTTTTTTGTGATACAACAACAAAAAGTAATACATAGTTGTAATACATCTGAGAACAATGATACACAGTGAAACAAAAATTAACAAAACATGACATGGGTTAGTCATAAGCATATCTGCATGTTTCAAGGTTTGAACATCTAAAGGCTGCTTGTCTGTTCATCTACACAAAATGCCTTAAAATGAAACAGAGTGAACGAAGAGCATCTGTGAACATCAGTTCTTATGTCTTAGAGATTCTTAATTTAAAAATAAATATATGATATAAATAAACTTTGATGGCAGCTCTGGTTGTATCCATATCAGCTGGAAGACAATTTCAAACATTTGAAGCCTCTGCCAGATTTATTCTAATTTTATCCTTCTGGTCTATCCATCCTCACATAGACTCTAACCTGCTTTGGTTTCCCTACTGCAGAAGCACATTTGAACTTGTGGCTGAAAAGAGATACAGGTCATACATTTCAGATCTTTTTTGTGGATTTTTTTAAACTGCCCATTTCGTCCTGGTCTATCACCTAGTAATGCACCAAAATACATACAAATTTGTTTTAATGTATTAAAATATGTGAAAGTTTTACTGTTGTAAAATCTACTGGTAGAACTTAGTGATAAGATGACTTCAGTCATTAATTTAGCTCTCTAAAATCAAAATAAATTTCTGTAATAGGAGTAAATTGAAAAGTGGTAAATACTGGGGCTATTCCAAGCATCTTTAAGGGCCCTTCCCCCAGTGTCTCTCATTTAACTTTGATGCTCTGGCAGGAATGCCCATAGCTCTCAGCTTTTTTACCTGCCAGTCACATTAAGCACACACTCGCATAGATAACGTGGAGCCGTTTGTTGACTCCCTTCTCAGCTATGTAGATGAGCTCGTTCAACCGTGTCATCAGCTGTGCATCCTGGCGCAACTCTTTTTTTTTTTTTTTATGGTTTCGCTGTTTTTGCTTTTAACTAGGAACTCTCGTTCCTTTAATGTTTTTTTTATCCCTCTAGCACAGGCCAAAGTACAGACAACTGGCACATTCATTTCCCCTCTGTGCCATTTGGAACAAACTGTGCCCCTATAGGTGTCAGATGCTAAATGACCCTGAATAGAAGTTGCTCAGAAACAATGGCCCTGGTGTCGATAGCCCTATACCCTTCCCTCCCCCCAACCCGAGGCCCTCTTTCTACTAATATCAGCGCCAACCATTCACAATGGCGTGAGCAGAGGAGGGAAAAGGGGGGGGTGTTTAAAATGAGTGGATGTTACCCAACCAAAGATCAGAAAGTGATATTTGGAAGCCTGTAACTAAGTAACTGAGTAAATCAGGTATTTTTCGTTTAGTGTTGTAAAAAGAGAAGCTCATCGTTGCCTAAAAGTGGGCTAACATTTTCCAGCATTTTTCTGGGTGGGTTTGTGGGTCTGTGAACAAGTATGGAATTTTTAGGGTCTGCCCAGGTGGGTCCAGGCTTGCCTGCGCTCGCCTGGGATGGCCCTCCATAATCTGAGGAATGTGGATGGAAGATGCCTGGCCTGCCCACTTTGGGCGAGGGAGATGGACAGCGCCTGTTACAGGGGGTATAGAGCCCACACCCTCCTTTATCTCTAGGACCAGATGACCTTCTTGTCTCTTTGCTGATATTAAGCAGATGTGCTCAACTCTTGTGTTGGCCACTACCTTTGCCCTACACACTGTTTGAAGAAGAGGAGGACAGTTTTGCTGGTAGTTTTATGTTTAAACTTATCTAGAATCTCCATGTCTTAGATATTCTGTACCAGCTAAACGGTTGCTATCTAAAAAAAAAACATAAAAAGAAAAATCTAAATATGGAAACCTTGACCCGACCCTGAAATTGGAATGGATGACGTGTTGAGTTTCTATATATTTATGCAATCCTGGTTTGATATCTCTCATGTGCTTTAGCCCAAGGCTGAGTTCAAATTGATATTGGCCACATCTGTCGGAAAGACACAGTTCTCTTGATGTGACATTATCAATCAGCAGCACAAAGCTTTTTTAATATGGAGGCATTTAGTTAATTCATATAATTCTTGGGCTCCAACTGGTATATATTTATAGATTAATGGATAAGAGCATTATTAAGAAAAGAAAAAAAAAAGCATAATTAGTCCTGGATTCTGTTTGGGACATTCGGTGAACTGTATTTAGTTTCAGTTTTAGGTTCGATTAAAGCTGATCATATATTATATACTTATGTTTTATGTGTTTTATATGTTTTATTTGTCAGTCTGTTGCAGGTCAACACAGAGACATACAACCATTCACACACACACTCACACCTAAGGAGAATTTAGACAAGCCAATTAACCTAACAGTAATTTTTTTGTACTGTGGGAGGAAGCCGGAGTACCCGGAGAGAACCCACGCATGCACTTGCAGAACATGCAAACTCCATGCAGGAAGACCCTTGGCCAGGAACATTTTTTGAAAGCAAACCAACCAGTTTAATTCTGAAAAAAAAAAATTCTTATGAACTGAGGTCAAATATCCAGCCCAGTTTAGGCGAGAATGTTGATGGCTACAAAAATATGCAGCCAGACTACAACTTGTTACAGGACATTTGTTTAAATGTGTTAAAGGAAAGCTCTGTGTCTATACCTTGAATCTTCCTCTCTCCGGTTTGTTTTCCTGAAAAGAGATCACTCGGGACAAACTCTTTAAATAAAACTTCATAATGTTTATGTATTAAATAACCATGAGAAATGACCATAGTTTTTGATAGAAATTGCAATCTTACAGAAGGCAGCTGCTTACCAATTCAAGATTCACCATTACAGAATCATTTTATACATCTCCAATATGCCATATCCTCACATCATTACATTATACATGTTCGCAGATGAAAAGACATCCATGGCTCCAGCCTTATCAAAATATTACACTTTGTTCTTAGTTGAAGGACACTGCTCTCATTCCATTCCCAAATCTTTGCCACATGCAGAATGAAGATTATAAATGTATATCCGGACAGAGGAACTGTCTTAATTAGGTAAACTACTGGGGAAAACATCAGTTCTGACATGCAACAGGCAGGTAATATTAAGGTGTAATAAACTCACACATAATCAATGATAATTATCTTTAAAAATTCTAATACGGTTATATGTAAACATCTGACACTTTTTGGATTAACTGGATTTTGTTCAGTCTTTATTTTAGAGTATTATGGTTTTATTTTTTGAAAATATCCCTGCTTTCAAAAAAATAAATAAATAAATAAAATGTGATCCTTAGGCAACTTTATAAATACTGGTTTCTAAGATATGATAAACAAACAAACAAGGCTTTGTTATGGTGTTTAAATTTGCCAAATCACCAGCAATAGTTATGGAGGATCTCCCCATATCACTTAAATAGCATTAAGAAAATGAATATTGATTGTTTTTTAAGGAGATTTGTTGTTGTTCATATAGATGCGATGCAGAGTGTCTGAATACATTTACAAACTAGAATGAAATAAATCTGCTCCAGGATAGAGCTGTCCATGAGTGGATTTATGCATTCTGGTCATGTCTGCATTTATCTCCCATGTTTTGATACACATCAATTATTAACAATGTGCCAAACCGACGCCGTGGAGCCTCGGGTTGTGTGTGCAGCCGTTACAGGCTGAGCAGGGGAAGAGATCTGGGGAAATGTTCAGTCGGTGCCTGTCTTCCCCTTAAAAAAAGTGCAGTCCTATTCATCCCCCAGCTTCCAATGCTTTTTCTCCTTTTCAAAGTTTGTCATGTGCCTGCCTCTGCCTGTGGGGCCATTCCTTCTTCCCATTCAGCCAGAGCTACCCTCCTCCCTTTTTCCTTGCTCTTCAGGGAGGAGGGCATCAAACCCTGTCCCACTGGGAAGACAAGTGTCTTGGCACAAAAGTGCGTTGCTGCAGGCAAAGAATATATCTCCATTTGTGTGGGATTTTATTGATTCCTTTGGCGTGTGAGAGTCCACACATGTATATGACAAAACCCTGTTCTGCCTCTATCTCATTATATCATCATCACACACACACAAATGTATCTCTGACAGGGCTGGTCTGATGGTGGTGCAGAGCAAGAATTCACTCAGTCCTTCATCAATAACCCATCAGTATTGATGAGGACTAAGCATACTTTGACTATCAATACCTCATCTTAGATTCTTTTGGCCTGCAAAAGCAGAAGGCAATATCTTTCTTTCTTTCTTTCTTTCTTTCTTTCTTTCTTTCTTTCT